>NW_013531052.1:1523004-1754400 GCF_000836235.2 Papilio xuthus | reverse complement strand
CGAGGGCCACACAAAAACATAGGGGGCGTGCGTGGCAAGCGGGCGGCGCGGGGTCAGTAGAAGTTGCGGCACAGCAGCGCGGCCAGGTAGTTGGGGTGATGCAGCGGCGGCCACACGCGGAAGGGCGACAGCAGGCGCTGCGAGAGGGGCGCGGCGTGGGGCGGGGCGAGCGAGGCGTGGGGCGCGTGCGGGGCGTGGGGCGGGGCGTGGCGCGGCTCGCGGCGCGGCGTTACCTTGCGCACGAGCTCGGGCGGGAAGCCGGCCAGGCCCGCGGGGGGCAGCTTGCTGAGCGGCGAGTCCGCGTACTGCACCAGCGTCTCGTAAGTGTACGTCTGCCGCGCGCCGGCCGCACCTGCGACATAGACGCCAACACATACTAACCTGACTTATTACTCACCACCTTTTTCTTTTTGCGTTACGTTCCCCATGTTCAAAAGTTGAATTTGTCAGGCCAGAGTAAAGTCTTTCAAACGAATACCCATGTGTGGATCATTGGAGAGAATGGCCTTATAAACACTGAACTTTATGAAAAGACCAGAGTCAGGAGAAGGCTCTTGCCAGCTGTGAGTTAAGTTGACTAAGATGAAGTAGGTCCTGTCAATTTACGTACCAGCCAGCCACAGTTCAAGGTAATAAATTTGTATGCATATAAAGCAAACATTCATATTTATTTATTAAATTTAAATCGAGCAATGTTAGTTGCACTCAGCTCAGCTCACTATTTATTTAGCACCACCTCAACTTTGTAAATCTTTCCAATTTTCTGTTTAGTAAAGTAAGAATAGTTAACATGCTAAGCAATGTCATTCACACACATCAGTTCTCTGCGATCAGATTATTTAAACTATAACAAAGAAACAAAGCTTTCAAATATAATTGATATACTTTATAAAAAAGAAATTTAAGGAAGATAAGAGAAAGTTTTTAGCATTTCAGTCATTAGTTAAATTGTTAGTGGGCCAACATTCAATATGCTTTTATTGACTGACTTCTGCATACTAGTTACATGATTGAATGATGACATATATGGAGTGACATAAATATGACATGCCAGATGCCTGATACATTACTATGAGAATACATTACAAGATACATCACGACATTTAGATACGTTCAATATAAATAATATTCAATATAATTGGGTGGCAATATTTGGTAGATATGCTATATTGTGTAATGTGACACGAGGCGGCAGGTCATCTTACCTTGGTTCTTGTCAGTGCTGGTGGCACGCGAGAAGCGCGGCCGGCGCGGCGCCGTCTCGCCCTCCCCCGCCGCTGCACACACGCATGACGTCACGTCACGTCACACGACGTCACGACGCGACACGACACGACACGTGACATCACGAAACGACACGTGATGTCACGTCACCAAACGATACCACGGCCGCGCGAGTTGTCACACAATTTCTAGTCACAAGTAACTACCCTCGAGGCTCGCTAAGTTTATTTTAAACACAACTGTATATTTATTTTAGTTTTTAATTTATTTCAACAATAGAAACGTGTGATTTAATTTTTAATTTTAGATTTTAATTTGCCACAGTCTATTCAAACATAAGCCTGAGCATCATACTCTAGCAGAAATTAATAAAAAGTTAAACCGCAAAGTTGTGACTATTTTAAATGTCGTTTTCAGTTGATTTGTATCAAATTCTTAAAATACTCACCTCCCCTTATAATAAATAACCCACTACCCAGGCAGTTACTTACGAAACATAGAAATTGTATTACTAGAGTTAATAGGCGGGCGATGAAAATTAATAAATGGTTATTTAAAATGATCAAATCCAGAAAGAAATTTGGAAAACACCCTGCCTTAGCCGTGGACCGATATGTATATGAAATTGAAATACAATACATAGAACAAATACATATGGATACATAATATTATATGACCAAAATACACCTGTATATATAAGTAAATTCATACTTTATGGGTAATGACGTTTCTATGAATTTAAATATAATTGTAATGTGAAATTGAACCTAATCTTATTAAGCTACATGCTTCAGTCAGTCTCTACTGCTTTTATTAAAGTATAAACCGACCAAATATAAAACCGCAAACCCATTTTTCATTTTCACACCATCATGCTGTACGCTAAAATTATTAGCTTTTAGCTTTGTCTACGGACATGCTATTATAAAGTCGGGATGCAAACTATACCAAACTCGAAATTGTAAATAGATTGTTTTAAAACCTTTCATTTCCTTAAAACATTACATGCAAATTCTTTAAAGGGACGGCTAAACTGTCTATTATACTTTCGCAACACTGTTTTCTGCTTCAAAAACTTTATTTCAACTTTTGCAACCTAAACAGGAATTTATATTTTTACCTTATAATTACACTTATTGATTTCTTTTGCTCTCTGTGGTCTCTTAAAATATTTTCATACAGATCTCACTTTGTTTATAACTAGTGGAGCAACTATCCGTAACCTTTAGTTCTGGACGTGTCGTTACCTTGCGCGTCGTCAGAGGCGTGCGCGTGCGCAGGTGCGAACACGTCGTCATCGCCGTTGAGTGCATCATCACGCAGCAGAAGCGCGGCGCCGGGCCGCTGCGACAACGTGAAGAAGTCGCCCGATCCCGCGCCCAGAGCCTCCAGCGCGCCCGCGCTCTCGAAGTACTCGTCCAGCACCAGCTTCGCCGTCTGACACATAACACATTACTCCAACAAATGTATACAAAGTCCTTTGTTTAAATTCCTTTGTGTTAAATTTTAATATCAAAATGAGGTGTCATAATTGTGAAGTCTTACTTTAACAAGATCCAGATTGTTGCCCGTGATCTTAATGGAATGTTGGCCAAAAGTCACAGTGTGCTTATACTCTCCCAGCGCTGCGTCATTCGTAGAGAAGCTATGGAGCAAAGCCCGATTGTTGTTGTGAGGAGACTTCTGAAATTTATAAGTAAACATCATATGCAATAATTCTTTTGGTTCCAATTTTTAATGTATTTCTTTTCCTTTATATTAAATGGCAGACTTGTTTGAAAGGTAAATTGTGTTATGATGTTACCTCGCGCTGTACGATGCGCGGTGCGTCATCCGAACCGGCGGAGTCGAGCGAGGCGCGCGAGCCCGCCAGCGCGCCCTCCAGCGCCCCCTCCAGCCGCACCGGAGACGCATTGCGCCGGATCGTATCACCGATCAGATGCTTTGCGTGGCTGGAAAACATCAACACGATTTAGTTAAATCGACTGAACACAATAATGCAACCTTGACCGAGCTATCGGCATATACAATATACACATAAACAAAGTATCCAAGGTCTTGTTAAAAAAAGTTTTAGACCAATTAACTGCGTTTGTATTATATATTATGAAAGTTTTTATTTAAATTTAAAATAAAGTCTTGCACACCTACTTATTATGATAATAAAAATACTCACTTAACATTTTCTTCATTGGGACCTGTGATTTGAACAAGCCTCTCCTTGGCACCTGGACTCACTGTAAACAGAAAAAAAACTCTTCTAATTCTGGCCCACATAAATTATAAAGTTAGTACAGTTTGTTAATATTTGAAGCCGAAAGCTTAATGCAATTAATAGGCAGTAAGTACTTAAAATCTATTTCGTCATTATCCATCTAAGAACAATGGTATAATGTATTGTTATTATATTAAATATCGAACACATGGATACATATTTTCATGAATGTTAATCTATAATTAGTGTTGATTACACCTAAAATGAGCACACCAAACATTGTTATATCACTATACATAGAGAGTTATAGACAACATAGAGAAGTAGGAAGCATTAATTATAAAAGGCGAAGATAGAGAGAGTCCGTCACACCATGCGTAAGCGCCGCCCCGTCCGCTCTGTGCATTCGTACCTCTCTGAAACGATATTATCGTGTCACTTATCTCCTCGATCATGTGCACCCGTCTGCCCTTGATACCCATCACTGTAACACCACAACACAAGTTCAACTTACTGCATTCACTCCAATGTTGCCAGCCTATCAACTGTTATTTAAAAAGTAAAGACACAAAAAAAATTAAACTAAACAAATATTTTCTAGATAAATAAGCCCAATTGAGAACTGAAAATACAAACATAAATTTTTACACAAAATTAACAAAACAAAAATCTAATTTCATGCATCTTTCTACTTAAACTTACGATTAATTTAATAACACTAGGAATAAGCATCTTGACTCCATTCATGCCCTGAATACACCTACATTTTGACATTACTTGGTTTACATGCTTTGATACAAAATAAATATCCCTGAATAATTAAAAAAATGTTGGTCACTATGACTCACCTTTTCCAGAATCAGCATTTCTAATAACAACTTCATCCTTGGAATAGTTTTTGCCCGGTATTTTCGTTGGCTTAGGGAATTTGCCAGATGGCTTGATGACTTCACCGGGGCCAAGTAAAGTGGGCGGCTCGGTAGGCGCAGCCAGCGTGGGGGAGACCGAGCCACCCGACCCCGACCCTTCCATGGTAGGAACTAACAGTGGCTGAACATTATACAAATGTTATTATTGTACTAAAACAAATCCACATTAATTTATAGACAAATAATATAGTAAGTGTCTACCTCAGCATGTGTACCACGGTGTCTATAATATTGACTCATATAATCAGATCCTTGCCAATGCTTTGCACGTAATTCTATTAACTCAAGAAGATGGAGACGAGTTTTTTTGTCCAATCTTTCATCCTGAGACCCGTTACGGAATACAACAAAATATCTGAAATTACAAAATTTTTGTTTACAAATTTTGTCAAAAATACTGTTCCTTTATTCCTAATTCAAATCATATAATACTTCTTAAAGTGAAGAGAAAACAAACCTATCAAGAAACTCCTTATAAAGTGCTTCGAGCTGGGCACCATAAAGCTTGAGGTTGGAGTACATGGTAGCAACATTGCTCTGAAGGGCACGATCAAAATTCCCCTGCATCATCTGGTATGCCACACCCTCAGTCAACACTATCAGATCATCAACTGCAAAAAAATACTCATAACTTGTAATGTTTACTTATATATTTAGCTTATAAATAATAGATGGCAATTCTAATAAGATTCTTACCAGAATTAATTTTCACATCTAATACAGAGTTGCGGGTATGTGCGGAACTGGTTGTCGATTTCAGGGGTCTGGGCACCTCCAGTTTTTTTACCGTGCGGGTCATTTTCGTTAGGGTCGACATGGTGCTGAAAATTAAAATATTTTATAGTGCAAAATGCAGTGCTTATAAACAACGCGATGTAAAGAAGCAAGCCGTGACGTTTTAATCATATTAAAAATTTCTGTAAGGATGTTAGTAACCTTGTCATAATTTATTCATGTGAAACAATGAGACAGGAACTTAAGTATCAACAAAACGAACAACTCACTCATCCATGGCGACTGCGCCTATGCAGTATATGCACACTAAAACCACGAATAGAGCAAAAAGCGTGAAAAGTGAAAGTGATGACAATGATACTAGCGAATAAATTCGGAACAAATCCAATACGTGTTCATTACTCGTAAGATTGGTTTTTCGTATAATAAAAACGGATTAGCTGAAAAAATTTTGACTTTGAAGAGGATAAATACTTTGCTCGTCAAAAAACATTTGGACAAAACAATTGAAAACCATGGAACACAATGAAATAAGAAATAAACAAGAACACTCACCTGGCTACGCCATTAATTCGCAATAAAAATAAATTCTAGTAGAGTTGTCACTTATACCGAAAAGTTTTAATTTTGTTCAGGGAAATATTTTCTAACTTGGACATAAATATTACAGTAGTTCTTTTTTCACGATGAAATCTCATATTATGTAAAAAATATAATTATTTTATTAAAAAATAAATCAATAGTTTACCGATAACTTTTACCGGTTTAGTAAACACTGTTCTGACAGTGTTGCAAGTCTGTCAAACAACCGATTTTAGGTAAAATTTTCGTTTTGTGAATATTACTTTTTTTTCTGATGATAAAAATTTAATTTCAAAACATTGCGATTTGATTTAGTTTAGTTTACATTATGTGATGTCTCGTTTTTGGTGAAATTTAAGTTTTTTGAACGAATCATTGTGCCTATTAATGTTTTAATGTAAATACCCTTATAGTTATTCATTTTATGATCATTCTAAGAAATACACCAATTTTAAGAAATGATCGTAAAAAATATTTTAAAGTAATTAAAAGTAACCTCTCAAGATGTGGCCAACGAACATTAAGTTTATCACTGTAATTTATTTTTGATATACATTTCACTTACAGTAACAGGCATTACTAATTTAATAAGAGAGCTTTCAATAAATAAGCAGATGCCACTTCTAAGCTCGTAAGTGCGCCAGTCAAGACATTTAAAAAGAGTGTAAAATTAGTAGAATTAAAATAAAGAACCGGCAACATTTTAATGTCATTCATGTCATTTTGTCAAACAGTAATCAAATCAAACGTCATTGTCATATTTTACGCGAAGACGAAGAGAGCTGAGGTGTATATGTATTTTGGTTCGGCAATTTTGCTATGGTGTAACGTAAAATGTGTGCAAACGAGACAAATTTACTACACCAAAAACTTCTCAAAGTTTAACGTGATTGTGATCTATTCAAGTGATTAAGTTACCTGCTTCTTATTTTTTTTTGACGGGAAAGGTACGTATTCTAATATGTTTTAGTTTGAAAGCCGGTCAATGTTTAGGTTTTATTTTAAATTTTAATACATTTTCCTATAAATATATTGGAAAATATTTAAACGCAAGAAATCACTTTCGAACAGTAAAAGCCTATTAGTAAGAAGTACTAGATTTTGTCTAGTATTTCACTCTAAGTTGTTATTTCTCTTACGCTTCACAACATGTGTAATAAGTTAGCTGTTTTATATTGTTTATCATTTTAAAAGTAGGCTCGTTAGAAAGTCAAAGACAAAGATTTTTCTTCAAACTAATAATTATTTATAGTATGAACTCGAAATCATCAGATCCTAAGTTAATAGTATAAAAAATTTACTTTATTGTGGAAGGTGTATAATAAAACTAACCTCTTCTACTGTATTTTCTTTTATAATAAATTAAAAAGTTAGTTCATTAAATTAATTTTATTGAAATAGAATGCTACACTTGTTTTAATGAGCAATTGAAAATACCATATAAATGTTATAGAATATAAGTAAACAATAATCATTTAATAAAAAAGGTAAATAATCATATTTGCATTTTATTTTCAGCCATCAACATGCATCAGTACTACCTTTCAGTGATATTTGTAAGGTTGGTGCTACCAGCAGGGCTTCTACTAGGTCAGTGTTCTAATTAATTTATTTTACATGTAACCTAGGCATACTATGAATTTCAGTTGTATTCTTAATTCTTACAAAAGTATTATATCATTCTGAACTTACCATTGAATAATAAATTTCAAAATATTAATTAGTTTCACCTTCATTAAACAAACAATGAGCCAATATAATATAGGTTTAATAAATTACATATAAAAAGGTATATATTAGTTTATATAGGTGTGTTAAAAATCTCACATAGAGTTTGTCTTTCAAATTTATGTAAATAATAATGGTCCAAGATTAGACCTCGCGTCATTCCATTGTTGTTACCTTTATGAATTCCCACCACATCTCCATAGTAATACCAAAATAAGGATTACGTCATCGCACGAATCGCCGCGGTTACCATATATAATTTTTTTTGCTATTAACATTCATAAATAATATAGAACTTAGCAAAGCAATTCATATAAGAGAAATAAAGCGAAAAACGTAGTTAAAATAGCTGGAAAAAAATCCGCCGATTCAAAAATTGTCCGTTTAACCGTCTCAATTTTAAACAGGTTTTTGCGTTATTCGTTTTATGATCTGGAAACGATGTACTTACATTACTTAATTACAACCAATTCCATGTATACCCCCCTTAACGTCTGTGGCTAAGCGCACCTGTTATTTATCACGCACCAATTTCATACGACCTAAGTTCTACATCAGGACACATGTATGTAACCCGCCGAAAAATGTTACCCTCTTATCAGTCGGGAAAAAGCATGTTGATTTGATTTAATGTCGTCGCATTGCGGGCTGAGAGTGTAACAGGCATCCCTCAGGGCGCGCCACATCAGGGTGCGTCCTCACGTTTCGTAGTTTGACCCGCTGACCGATATGCCCTGGCCTTGCCGGGAGCCTTTTTATTGAAATTTGCATGTTTTCAACACGCACCTCTTCCAACGTAACATTTTGTTATGACACTTCGTATAAATCAACCTGTCGAGATTCCCGCTGTAATCTATATCTCGGAATTTAATACGTATACTACGAGTACGATTTTATTTATTATGATATTTATGGATATGCTTGATAATAGTGGTATCAATAGCACGAATTTATAGATTTATAGAAGAATATTTTGCATTTTAAATGTTTAGTGGTATCGCGGGTAGATGTAAAATTCGCTACTAGGTGAAAGTCCTGTCCATCCTGTGGCTTAAAATTGTACAAATGTACTTTTTTTCATCATAATCAGTAGTTTTTATCTGTAACTCAACAACAAGGCATATAAGCTATCGCTCATTTGCTCGAAAATTCAATACTCACAACACTTTATGGAAAGAGGATTTACGGATTCACTATACGATTTGACTCTTTATATGATTTGCATTATAAAGCTATTTAGCGTGCTATACTCGTAAAGAATTCACTGTGTGACCCTAATTCCACTATGGCTCATAAAGCCAGCAATTTAGGGAACAACTCTGACCGGCCCTTTGTTTACAACCATGCCTAGCTGCCCGCGGCGTGCGAGCTATAAAGCTATTTCTAATACAAGTGCTATGTTCTCAAATCGAATCATATGATGCTATAATAACAGTAAACTAACACTAAAGTTTTAGACCTATAATGATAGAATAAGACAAAGTCACTAGATACATTACGGTATACGTAGAAGTGTGTCTGTATAAACACGAATGTCTCTTGATTCATCCGTACAATGGAAGTAGTATAAACAATGTGACATGTGACAATTTCTGTCCTAGTCTATTCAAACCTTTAAAAGCACAATAATATAAGAGCAAAACGCTAGTATAAGGCTTAATAAGGATTATTCAAATTGTAGTTTCAGCAATTTTCCAGTTAAATTTTCACCTTAATTAAAAATAGAAGACACAGGTTATTGACGTAAATATGTTTGTGTTGACATTTTGTATGGTAAAGTAGCAACCAGCGTGTAATGTGATCGTTAGAGGTTTTAAAATGTGGCCTTTTACAGTTTTAAAATAAAGACATGCAAAGTTATGTATGTTATACAACTTTTAACTCGCCTTGAGCTTTAAATGTTTCAACAAACATTTGTGCGTGGCCTACCGTCCGTGAATTTCAAGTGTGGTGACACTAGTGCCTTTAAAATATTATTTTTATCTGTGTTCTCTTCAAAGAAAACGAAAATTCCTGTTAAACGATTGTTAGGATCGTGTTAACTCACCTTTATTCAAATTGACATGACTCTTGTATTTTAATGGTCACACATGGAATGGTCTTAAATGGTTAATCAACCTTCTCTTGTATAACGATATAGAAGACAGAAAATATGTCATAAATAAAAGCTAGTTGTTTAATTTTTTCTAAATTATTTTCGGATCTGCTACGTGGACAGTGGTTGTTAACTTTTAAATTTAATATTGAGTTTTATTTGTTCTTACAAAAGGTTACCGTCCCAAATTAGAACTGTTTGTATTGTTAATGGACTGCGCCTGTCGAGTTTGGTGTTGATTGTGACCCCTTTACAGTATCAGCTATTAATAAAGTCGATATTGCAACTCTTTTACGAGATAGCAATGTATTTTAGAAGATAATCCTATAAAATTAAACTGTTATTATATAATTTTGTTTACTTGACAGGTTTGATTATAGTACTGACCCAAAGCATTTAATCCTCCATTTTTAGTCTTATTAGTTACTTTGCTGTTACAATAATCTACCAGTGGGCCTAGCACGAATATTTGTGATAAGCGTTTTCGTATCGCCAACGTCAAGCATGTAAAAAATAGTATGAGATTGGTGTTCTTTATTTTTGGATTTGGTGTTTCTTACGCCCGATAGGCTTTTGATATTATTTTGTCGATGACGATACTATGGCGCTTATCACAATTTTTCATGCTAGGCCCACAGTTCCATTATACAGTTAGTTATCATGAGTAATAATTATTAAGATATTTTTATTCAGTTCCCCCCATCTTGTAAATGCAATGTATTTTGCCAATAGTCGAATATTAACAAGAATAAAATGTACAGTTTTGTAATAAACCCAATTCCTTTGCGGCACTGTGCCAAGAACAATAGCTCTATACTAGTGAAGTAAGATTTTGATTTAGAAACTCCGAAAAGCTTTATTTAAAAAATATTAACTTATTTATTAAAAAAAAAACTGTAACCGGTAACGATTAATTTACGAATGAAATAATTTAATATCTAATCACACCTTTTTTCAGATTTCGAAGTAAGTCATTTTGATGAAACGAATTTAAACACGCGAGCTTTTTATCATTAAGCTTTTAATTTAATTGTCTGCTATTATTTTTATTTCTATCTGTGTTGAATGATGACACGGACGGGCTGAGGGGTGGGAGGGGAGGATAATCGCGAACACTCCCTTGTGTAATCACGTACAACACGCAACAACAATATAAACATTACTACATATAAACACCAGCACAATCACACAACAACATTAACATTTACAATTGTGTATGTGTGTTGGTATGCCTATCACTTAATTAAAACACGCGAAACCTTTCCCGCGAAATGAAATCAACATTAATTTACACGTATAAAGTAAACTGATGCAGTCATCCAGGGCAGGGATGTCGGGTGTGGCTATAATTGTGATTAAAAGGCGTCGGTGACCACTGGCCGGCCAATGTTACTCACATTGATTACTTACGTATACAACGTTATTAACTAATGGACTTTTTCATCTTGTTTTGATTCACTGATATCAACATTACCTGTAGTATTTAATCTACTAGTTACAAGTAGATTAAAAACAAAGTACTAGTACCTAACTATTGTTATCTCTGTTTTGTCGAATATAATGACAGAGATGACGATATATTTTATACATATATTTTGGTCTCAGAAACCCACGGTAAGAGGGATTACAATCTTTTTTTCTAAACTTAGTTTTAAAACAAATTACGCAATCAAAAAAATTCGCGTTCTAAACCGTAGGCACATTTTTAATGTAATCGCTTTCCAGGAATATATTTACATGTGTTAATGATACGCGAACATCTATAACAAAGGTACCGTTCATTCAAAGTGCAAATGCAAATTAACGTAAATACGCGCTAGTGATGCGCCGAGTATTGGCCAACATTCGGCATCGAATGCCTTATCGGCCGCCTGATTCACAAGGTCGCCTCACAGTTCAACTAGTTAACCGGCTGCCTACATTAAATATGACCTCATCACACGGAACAAGCTTGTTTTTACACCGATATATTGGCCGGCACATTCACAATAATTTTTAAAGCATTCTAATATTAACTTTTAGAGCGATAAATTTGCGATTATTTTTAAGGTCAGTTTTGCGATATTGAAAGTCTCTGAAGTATAATATATTTGAAGTTTCTCTGCTGGAAGAAATATAATATTTTGTTTACAAATTTACTTTTTTACGTTTAATTTTTTATTTGACAACTATACAATCTTTAACTGATATTATTTCTTGAGGTGTTATATTTTCAAAAAAAACGTGTCGCGAAAAGATAGAGCATCGATAAGGCGATTGCGATAAAATAGCGACCGATTGCTAAACTGGTGCATATAAGTGCATCATGAGTGAAAGCAAGATATTTTTTTATATTTATAGTGGTTATTTTTACTTCAATATATCATGTTAAGCTATGGTCTATTTTCAATTTTGGAAGTCCGAATCGAATTCCAGATATGACGTGTTCCCAATGACATTGTTTTTTATGAACACAGTAATATTTAGTTGCGGCATAAGGCACGGTTATAAGGCTTTTATCGAGTTTGTTTAAAAACTGGCTGCCGCCCGTGACTCCGTCTGCACGAATTAAAAAAAACTTAAGTAGTTCTTTGTGTTCTTCCAGAATATCTTCTACATCTTTGCCGAATTTCAGCCAAATCCATGCACCCCTTTTGCAGATATCATCAAACAAACATTCGCATTTATAATATTAGTAAGATTTATACCGAATGTTGTTTTTTTAACGGATTTAAGTGTATTTAGCTACCTAAAAGGTGTAACCAAAATTCTCTTATCGATATTATCTCTGCGGAACCAATACAAGTTTGCATTCGTTTGCGATAAAAGGCCGGTGCCATTCACCTATATTATATTTATTGCAGATTACCACGCATGTCTTGAATAACATACTACCGACCGATAACTCTTTGCCACAGCAAAAGTTTTATGTGCCCTACTTTTCCCTTCTTTTTTTTAAACATAAATGATACTGATGTCATATTTTTTGTGATAGGTCTATTCTCTTTTGTTACAAAAGCTAGGCGTCAAAAAATTCCAGGTTTTCACTTGGATTTCGCAAAAAGGTCAGGTGTTAATAAGAAGAGTAAAAATAAACTATTATGTACATTTAATCATCGGTATCCGTGACCGCCCCTTTTAAGGAGACGAACGTGGTTAGTTTTCTGCGAAGGAACGCTGTGTTCAAAACACGTATCAAATCATAATCAGGGCATTTACTGTTTACTACATTGTTTGTGTTACGGCAATGAAGTAACAAAATAACCATGTTGAAGTGTTTATAGCATCTGTGTTAATATTATCACGGCTAGAGTGGTTACACATAACACATGGAAAAGCCACGATACGAAGATCAAGTGCCCTTTATCTGGTTTTTAGAATTACGACGTAGTTGAAATTTATATATTTAGTATAACAGTATGATTACTAGATCTCTAAAATCCCAGAATACGTTGCGAATGCCACTAAACACATTAACAAATCTCTAGGAACAAAAAGAGGACGTAAAAACGTAAATTAAAAAGAATATTTCGATTGCATCAGCTATCTAAATTTAATCTGTGCCAGTGAACGAACTGTGGAATTGCATAGTCCAAATATTTTTAACTTTTACTTGATATTTTGTACTGTTATATTTTTAGTATATGAGTTACGTCCTGTTAATACTTTAAGTATACATATTTCCTGTTTAGTTCTGAAATGTTTGTATGAAACTTAAACGACAAATGCATGCAGTAAATGTTTAGTGACTAGTTTCTTTTTTTTTATTATTAAAAGACAGTGACGAAAAATATTCGTACAAATATATTTGTGCATTTCTAGATTCTGAATGCTAAAATAAATTAGATGCGACGCGACGCATATCTGCGCCAACGGTCGTGTCAAAAGTGAATTTCACTAACGTCACATAAATAAATAAGAAGCTTGAAATTTTATTATTTACTTGTTAATGCTGATTTAAAAATAAAGAGACTGAGAACGTAACAAAGTAGTGCTTTTAGATACATCAGTTATTTCTGGTAAGTAAATGACATCGTCAACAATAGATTGAGTGCCAGTGAAATACGTAATACAGTTTCTCTGAAGTTTATTAGGTCTGGTGGATCTTGACACTTTAAAAAACATTTAGTAAGATACCGTAATGTTAATTTTAGTAGGACAAATACTAAATAATAAATATTTGTGCCTAAAAATGTAATAATAGAGCAAAAATAGGTCATAATTTAGCCTCAGAGAGCCGGTTGTGCGAAGCCCTTTCACGTTCCTATCTGATGGCTAGAAACAGTTCATTATAACGGTTCCTATGTCCCATTGCTCTTGTTGCACCTAGCTACAAACTTTCTTATTGGATTCGAAGTTTAGAGGTACTCGGAGTATTATTGTCAAACTTTCTTTACTTTTTCTTTCTTTTCTTTACTTTTTACTTTTTTATTTCTATAAGAGGCAACAGAAAGGTTTGTTACGAGGTCTATGCCTTGTAATATATCTATTAATTGATTAGGTACAATCTATTCTGAATTCACATGTAAAGCTGACATTATTGTGTGACCACATTGTTATGTTTTTTCTTCCTGGTTCATAGTGAAGCGCTTTAACTAACAAGATGGATGGTTTGATAAAAGTCGGGTCACGCTTGCAACATTCTTAAGTCAAACTGTGTACATAAGTGAAAGATAAATGCATTGTACGTGATAAAAAATGTATGTTATAATGTCTATTGTAAAGATTTCTTTGCGCTGTTTTGGAGCATTTGCACCACTATTCGTCACTTGCTTTAATCTAAGGAAATGAGTGAATGTTGAATATTGATGTTTTCCCGTTTACATTTGTCGACGTTGTGCAAGCTGATAGTTGTGAGAGCATCGACAGTCAGATGTATTTTTAATGTACGCACCGCCCACGCAGTTCAAGAGGAGTTACGACGTTTATTGTGAGTAAAAAATATACTCCAAGCTATATATAACAAATACTAGATTTTAAGCTCTTTTAGCCGACTTCATTCCTAATATTATCTTCAGAATCAAGAAAAATAGTATGCGAACTTTTATAGATTTAGATACTGTATTGTTTTACGTATGGCTATCTCATTGTCGCGACAACGGAGTCTGTACGGCTTGATCAATTTCCCATTGTAAGGATTCGTACTTTGCCCGCAGCGTCAAAGGGTCAGCTGGGTTAATTGATACTATTAATTGAATAAATTGCTATATTGTCTAGCAGTAACGAATACAACACCTATAAAATTAATGAAATAGCTTTTATAAGAAAGGCCTTTAAATAGTTATGTGGTAAGAATATAATTGCATTTGCTCTACCTGAACAGTTTCTTTCCTTTGGTGTTTAGAATGTAAATAACACAATTAGTAGTGTACTTTAAATGTATATGACCAAGTTCTGGTTAGATCAAGGAGTTAAGTTATATTAAGTCTGTTGTTACAAGAGTTCTCTCAAATCTCCTGTCTTAATGACTGTGGGTAGAGATGTCAGTAGAGTGTAATAACTAATAGAGGAGCACAAAATTGTTTACAAAATATACAACGAAAGAAATGAATTAATAAATAACTAACTGATCTTTTACGGCTGTTTACCTAACTGTAGACACAATGACTCATTGATAAAACGAACTTTACCGAGAATGTACTTGACACTTCTGAAATATCCTATACCTGTATTACTGCCTTTTACGAAGACGCTAATAAACGCGAGAATGTTTTATTCCATAATTGTATGTAATGTCTCAGATTTGGCAGACGCCTACTCGAGTTATTCAATTAGGTAACCTAACCTCGGCTTAATTATAACCAACTTTTATTAATTTATGGCATCGTTGTCATAAAGACGAGTGTGTCAATGCGTAATTCTTTAGCATTAAAGTGCGGGAAATCGTTAAAAATGAACTTCAAAGGTAAAGTTATGTTGTTTATCAATTTCTTTTAATATCACTTTGGAAGTTAGGAAGTTCGTGAAATGGGGCGAATGTAAAACGGTGCAGAACAAATTCCCGCGGTGGTACTACACGATGGCGAAATGTTACACTGACATTTGGAACCCCGAAGGATATTATCGTTATACTTAGTAGATTTTCTTTTTTGGTTCCTCAAAATCTTTTCTTCTTTTTCTTGTATAATATGGAGATAAATGGAAACCAAGAGAAACACGATTTAACTATATAATATTTGTTATTTAAAGACGCGGATCTTATACATACATCCTAAATCTGATTCCTTTTTGCAAAAAAAAAAAGGCTGATTGTAAAAATAGTTATATGTTATGTGTGTTGATTTGCATTTATACCTACCATTTATAATTAAATTGGCCGGATGTCTATGATAAATGATACCATAACGCATTCTATTAACTTTTTAAGTGTTTTATAAAAAAAAAGCTTACAGAAACATGTTATAGTGACTATTGAAGGAAGAAAAAATATTGTTCAACTCATCAATTTGAGTGAATGATCTTATTTCCTTTGAGACGTTATTTTTGAATACGTCAGCTTATAATAATTCCTTCAACGACCAAATCAACGGTTTCTTGTTATGTTCTATCCATTAGTATTTTTAAATCTTGATTTATCTGTATATTAATATTTGAAAAACAGGAATAATCCGATATTTATTCTATCGTGCACAATAATTATTCACGGTTTCAAATAATTCTTCAAAGGCCGACACCGGCCTTGGCTTCCGTGATTTGATGTTTGTTTCTTATGAAACAGAAAACACTGAAATGTTGCGGCTGCATTGAATAAATAATATAATCGATTCTAAATAAAATTCACTCAAACGACGCCAGAGACTGTCGTAGGTTAATAATATTTAACTATTATAACTACCATTAAATGTTGTTTGTAACAGAAGTCAATGACATGGCTATCGCTTTTGCCAACCGTACTATCTAGGGACTTGTCATGGTTATGTTGGAATGAAAATGCACTCGTTATGGGGCGGGCTTTCTCAACTTATATGTTTTATCGGAAAATATATATTATCGTCATAATTCAATTAACAATAAGGATTTCAGAAAAATGTGAAAACTTAAAATATTTGTGAGTATAATTAATCTGCATTCCGCATATTCAACACCACAACTATTTAACATTTATTTTAACGAACTGGACAAATATACAACCACGGTGTCAGTTTAAACATATCTTCAACATTCGTGTGCGTTTACTCAAGCCGGTCAAGGTCTGACAGCCAACCGAAACAGGAGTCCGCGGCTCGGAATACATGCACTATCGACTGACGACCCCGCCCGATACTTATTAATTTAATTTATCTTGGTAGTTTTATAACCATTTTTTTAAATAAAATATATAATTTGATACATAGTCTTTTTTATTATTTATACACTTTAAATTTGAAATGGTTACTCAAAAGTATTTGCTTTATTTTTAAACGACGAGTAGTTAGATTCGTTATCGTTGCTTTTGAACATTTTAATCGTTATTATTACAGTTATAACATGTCAAGTCCTTGCCTCGGGACTTTGCAATAGTCTATGGGGAATGTATATATGTATATCTAGCAAAAGATCTATAAACTTCGATATGGTCATCGCACATATGGCTTGTTCAACTCGTGTATGTCTACCGAATTTTTTTAGTTAACACCTTACAGTGAAATCTTAAAATAACTTATACGTTTGACCTTTTGCCACATCTCCGATAATCTTTATAGGCCAGTCGATAACACTAGACTACAAAATATCAGACGAATGTTTATGCTTACGCTGTTTTTATAGCTAAAGTAGAGTAAGTGATATCTTATTATGAACTTGGACGTTTATACCGTATAATATTTTTCTTATCACTGCTTTCCTCTTCAACATCCAATACATAATTGTTTTAATAGGGTTTTTTAAATATGCGAAGAAAAAACATTTAAAACAAAGCCTTATAAAATAAAAATAATGTAGTTCAAAGATATGATGCTAAATTCATCCTATCAATATATCATAACTAACGTGACAGACACTGAATAGAAACATTATCTTGTACATTGTTTTGTTACAGCCATTGCCCTGCGACCGTTTGGATTGTCATTAATATACTTGCTGCTGTATTTAATAGCACCGCTAGCACAAGTACCCGACACCAAGACATATTCCGGTAAGTCGTCATGATTTATGAAATTAGTTGTTCAAAAGAACAAGGATACAAACGAATAGCACTTCGCCTTCGAATTCCATAACAGGGTTCTTTAGTAATCTTTAAGGAAGAAGTGCGTTCTATTAAAGAAATCCATGTTATAAGTTTTCTTTAAACGTGCAGAAGATCGCAGAAATGATAAATTTAACGAGCTACTTAGGTTAATCTGACTGTTTTATAATTTTAAGAAATAAGAATTTTGTCTACGTCCACATCAGAGAAAGCTCGATATTCAAATATTCGCCTTGAGTTCTTATGATTGTATGGGCCTTGTGGTACGCATTAAATTGTTAATTGCATTTTAAGTGTTTACTATTC
Organism: Papilio xuthus; assembly: GCF_000836235.2. Lineage (NCBI taxonomy): Eukaryota > Metazoa > Arthropoda > Insecta > Lepidoptera > Papilionidae > Papilio > Papilio xuthus. The sequence goes on along the minus strand of NW_013531052.1, from coordinate 1,736,443 downwards.
GTAACCTGGGTTAAGGAGAACGTCTTTCGACGTTAATGAAGCGTGGTTTTGATGTTAAGAAAATGAATGAAAATAATATTCATACAAAATATTCGACGTTCCCACCGACTGGCTTTGTTTTTTACCAATCTTTTGTAAAATTATTTTCCAATAAAAAAAACTGTTTGTAATTTCATTCTTCACTCTTTTGTTTTGAATTGTTAAGAAGCTCTTAGTGTTATGTAGTTATATAAGTTTGTATAAAAATACATACAAAATGTAACGTTGTAGGATGGCGGGGCAGGTTCCTAGTGCTGAATTTCGTCGTATCATTGTTGGTGCTGTTGACACACGCGGCATGGCACAGCGTGCTGGCGGCGTTCAGTCCGTACGGCTCGCTGCTGGACAAGCTACCGCTGCTCAAAGACATCGGCTACAACCTTGGCCTTGTCTCCTTCGCCGACATCGAACCTCTCATGGCAGTACACTATGTCGCACCAGAGGTATTTAAAACACTATTTTTCTATGTCAGGTTTTTAATTTGACCGGTTTTCTTGCCTACGATTACAAATATGGAGTCTGTTTCATTATTGAACATAATAACATTTCATATCGCTTAATACTCAGCATCCGGGCGCTTGTTTTAAATTTCAAAACATGATACCAACCTGCATTTGATTGGCGGTTACAATAAATCAATAAACAAATTTTGTATTGCAATTTAAATCATTGAATATATATAAACACGCGAAAACATTTATAAGAAACTGAAGGATAAAGAGGATCTTACGATTTCATGCACGGAAATGGTACGATGAGTGAAATTAGTTGCTATGTGACTCGATATTTCTTTATACTGTACTAGCTGAGGTTTGCGACTCCTTGCGCGTCATTAAAAAAAAAACTTAATAGATAGCCTATGTATTCTTCCAAACCTTCCTTGTACTACATATGTGCCAAATTTCATCAATATTGGTTCAGCCTTTCAGGAGATACTTTCCAACACACATTCATCGATCCATCCAACCATTTAAACTTTTGCATAATATTACTAAGAAGTAAGACTAATGTTTTCAGTTGGTCGCAACTGGGTCATCGCTGACAGTGTACCTGGTTGTCCGACGTCTGCTCACCGTGACCAACCCGGATGAGCTGCCGAGGAAGGACTCCAAGCACCAGCGGTATCCATTGCTTACCAGTGCAGGTATCTAGCGTCTCTTCTTTTGTAAACTATATAAATCCAGGGGTTAAAAATAATAATGGAATATGCATAACCGTAACCATTAACAATTTGTTCGTTTGCGTCAATACGACATGAGTAGGTTAGGAGTCGATGTCTTAAGTCTACACCCACTTACTTTTAGCTAAAACTTATGTATGTTACACAGTACATTGCAATTTAACGCAAGTGAATGATAAGAATTGAGTTCAGTAGTATCGAAGCACAATGTTTATTTTAGATGCTAAATATAAAATGCGTGATTCAGAACCGTCTGGAGCGGCTCGAAATTGTTTAGAAACTTAAAAAATCTATTGACATCATGAACTCATTTATTACCTATGTTAACATTTTACCATATGTTCTGTATAAATTGCTTAGGTTAAATTTTACCGAAGAATGAGGAAACAGAAACCAGGAAAATTTATGTTGCCAGAATAAAAGACATTGATGGAAACGTAAACATGCGTTTAATAAAATCACCGAAAATTGTTTGTAGCAAAAATATTAGTAACGGTGATTTTGACACAACCCAATGTGTAGTACATAAAGTATTATAGTAAATGCAATGATTAAAATGTTATTGACAGGCAAGTACATAGCGCTGTTCCTGATAATGTTCTCTGGAATAATGCGGCCGAGTGTGACGTCGGGCATTTACTTTCTGATGTTCATGAGCGCGGCGACAGCGTGGTCACTGGGCCGGCCACTGGAACGCGGCTTTGCGGTCGTCAGCCGCTGCCTCATGGCTATCATGGCCGCGCACATCACAATCCTACTCGTCTATCAATGCTCTTGGATCATTAATATTTACCCACCTGATGAAAACTTTGCTAGGTGAGTGACGGCAAACTTAAGAACTCCTTTGGAAATTTATAAGTTCTCTCTCTATTCGTTAAAATAAATCTAACAAGGTTTGAGCCATTATAAGAGTACTATTCGGAATGAACACATGTCGATTTTAAGTGTTTGCTGGTGTGCGCGAGATGACAACATATTTTTCAAAATTCTTGCAGATACTTCGGTTTAACAAAATTAGTCATCTTAAACGATACAGATTCAGATAGTTTTACATACGAAGTGACCGACGACCACATGTGGGCTACACTTGCGAGTCCCCTAGTTATACTCTTTACCTACTTCTTCCTCGCGATCGAGAGCCGCGAATTGTTCAAGCCAAAGGTATGTACTAATTCATAAAATTATTTCACTATTGCAATATGTTATGATACTATAGGATCTCTCTATTACTAACATGATTAAACATACGCTTGTAGTCTCATTATTCGAGTTTGGCTGTAACACTGATGCCGTTTGATTTGAATCGCCTTCGTACCGCTGCCGTAGAAGTTGGATTCGCCACCTTATGTTATAGTAATTTTCTTTTTGTGCAACCTAACCGGGGGGGTGTAGCCGAAGAGAAAGACCCTAACCGGCGTAGAGGCCGGGAAGGTGAACGGTTCATTGGTGCGCGGCGTATCTTTCCACCGCAGCCGTCGCCTCACAAGGGACAAATGGAAGAGCGCAACTAAAAAAGTTCGAGTAAGCGCGCGCGGACTCTCGCACTAGTATCGTCGTAGTGAACCTTTTAATTTTATTTACACACGTAATGTTGAAGTTCAATGAACGCCGCACCGTTTTATTTGTAGCTGTAAAATGCGTCTAGTACTTTATTTATTCGTTTTATAAATCAATAGAAATATATTAAACATTTGTAACATTTTAATGCACCTTTAATATTTGCACCTCATGCATCAGCTGAACACGATAGATGAGAGGGCATGACTCGTGCTAACTTTTTCAGCTATCCGGTTTTTGTTTTTTTAATGTATGGCGTTACTTCCGTAACTTTTTATATGTTGTTTTTGCAACCTGCTTTAATTCTTTTGTAGGTTGCATATTCATACATAAATTCCCAAGCACTGCGACGGGACGTCGGTGAGAACACACCTGTATGTATTTCCTATTTCTTTTCGTTTTCACGCTTGCTTTATGTGCTCCAAAAGATTTCGAGACATCCATTTTGTCTGCTTTAATCGCTTTTTTCAATTTATTTGTCTATAATCATGATTGAGGCCGATCACGCTTGCTCATTGTTGTCCTGTTCACATATTAACATTTTGATGTTTGTTGTTGCATTTTAATTGTTTTTAAATACTATTACAGTATATTATATTTAAGTAGCCTAATAAAAAAGTATCCTTATGTAAGTTACAGTAAAAAGTTATACAAGATTACTTAGCACCAACATATATAAGACTATAGTTTCCTATAGACTAGACTAAGCTAGACTTTTTTTTTGGAATCTCACGCAAAACTTCTTGTGTATTTTGATTTGTTATTGGCGACCAAAGTAATTTTTCTAGCAAAACGACATTTGCCAAATACACTGAATTTTCTTTTTTTCCATGTTGAAAGCATTATAATATCTACATTTTATCCTCAAATTTAAATTATTCAACGGGTTATACAATACATTTATCGTCAATCAAAACGCTTAAACGTTGTATGTTATTCGTGAACGCTTGCATACAAAATTGGAATAATCTAGATATAGTAACGTTCTGGACATGTTGATAGTTGATAAGTGCGACGTCGCCGAGCCGGCGCTGGCCGAGTGTGCGCTCGCGATCCGGCTCGCGCCAGCTGCACCAGGACTCCACGGGATCCGTCGTTGTTCCTGATGACGGTAATATATTTTTATGACAGGTGACCAATCAATATGCCGTTTACCCTATACCAAATCATTACGAATACGCAATACCGATAAAATAATTAAGTTAGATAAAGACGCTAGATAAGGAATATAGGATAAGAAAGCTTTTTAGATGTCCCCTTTATTTTTATTTTTTTTAGAATCTATCATAGAAGAAGAAGAACCGACATTAATGGATGATGTAGTGGCAGCTATTATAGACTTCTTCCAAGTCTTGATCAGGTAAGTTTAACGTAGAGTCAATTTTAAGCACCAATATGTTTCGTTGAACATCTTTGTGTTAAATTCTATTGAAACTGAATCATACGATAATAGTAAGGTATACATTTGTATGCACGTTTCGCATGCTATTACAAGGCCTTCCTTATTTGTTTTAACACGGCCAATGTCATGTGTTCCATATTAAATCATGTTACATAAAAACTAGCTGTGGCCCGAGACTCCGTCCGCGCGGGATTGAAAATAGATTTTAGCCGATTCACAGCCCTACTCAATATGTTCACAAAATTTCATGAGAATCGGTCAAGCCGTTTCTAAGGAGTATAGGAACGAAAATTGTGACACGAGAATTTTATATATAAGAATTATCATTTGTATTGTGTTATAAGTATATACTAATTAAGAATTATATATCTTACACAATGATATGATCAAAAAATTTCAAAAAATTGTCGCGTAAAAATCCTTACTTATAATGACCGTTAATTTATTTGGAAAATATTGAAATAAAAAAAATTAAGGGTACGTATAAACAACTTACGGAAAAGCGTGTTAAAAGTGAGACCGCCTATTTAGGCATTTCTAGATTTATTCTTAGGCCATAAAGGAGCATTCTTATCGTTTTTTTAGCTAGATACTTAGATTTTTGAAGGGGTTTCTACATAGGTATTCTGCTAAGAAGTAATCAACATAATATGTTTCCAGATCATCGTACATAGCGACGACGATTACGATGATGGCTTGGAGCATAATGTTCCACTCATGGCTGACGTTCGTGTTCCTGATGTGGGCCAACATGGTCTGGCTGTGCCACAACCAACGCTCATTCATGCTAAAGACCAGCCCTGTGCTCGTCTTTTACGCCATGCTGCTGCTAATCGCGCAGTACATATACGGCATGAACTTGTACGAAAGCGAACTACCTTCTAATATAACGGTACGTAATTTACTAGTGTTAGTTTACTAGTAAAAGAATAAAATGTGACTTAAGTGCATAGCATTAGAGTTCATTTTTGCATCACCATGCCCTTTGCAATATATAAGGAAGTGATTAAAAAAATAGCTGCACTAGCGAAAAAGTGGGTGATATATTTGTTATATAATAACATCGTTTTTTTGTTATTAATATATGTATGTTGTGTCAGGAGGTGAACCTGCGTCAGATCGGCGTGGGTCGGGGCGAGGGCGAGCCGTGCCTGCCGCTGCTGATCAAGTCGCTGTTCACGTGCATGTTCTGGGTGACGCTGCGCCAGCGCGTGCACGAGCTGCGCGTGCGCCGCCAGTCCGCCGCCACCGCGGACCTCGCCGCGCCTCTGCACCTCACCGCGTCCACTGCAGGCGCGGGTATTGACATTTTATAACTTGGTTTACTTCTTCTCATAGATCAAGAAATTAAAATAAAAATATTTTTATATATTTCAGAAATTTCATAACGTGTTATGTACGTGTAAATAGAAAGTTTTATGAAAGCCCTTATTTGATTGATTTAACATTAAAATAATTCACATTTGCGACTTTACAGGACTAGCTTTTGGTAATGGTCAGACAAAAACTTTTTAATATTGGCAATCAATAAAATACTTGGCAATTTTTTTTTTAATTATTCTTATCAACTCAAATACAATGATCTCTCTACTATGTTACACTAAGCACATAAGTTTTCATCAATATTTACTTCTTTAACACCAAACAATTTTCTAGATTTTATTAATTATATAATATGTCGCTAACGACAATAAAACGAGGGTATAAGGCAAGAGAATGTATTAGGTGTGGAAGGAGTGAGGGAGGAGCCGCGGTCGCGGTTGCTGCGCGCGCTGGGGGCGTGGCTGCGAGCTGCGTGCGCGCGCTACTGGATCTACGTGGTCGTCATCATGCTGTTTGTCATCGGTGTCACCGGAGACCGCATGACCATCTTCCGCATCATCTACATGTTCCTCTTTCTCGCATTTATATTGATGTTCCAAGTATGTACTAACTACTATTTTTACGAGTTCATTCAATTTTTTTTACATGATTTATCGATTTTTGAACATTAACAGTTGCTTTCTGAGTAAAATATATCGCCATCCCTGTGTGTCATCTTTGACAAAACAAAAATAACAATGAGTTTTAAACGTGGATTTCGGTCTCAGAAATCCACTGTTAGTCCTGGATTCTGTATGTGAACTTATGTTTTAATGATAAATTTTATAATAGGAACGTTTGTTTTTCACAGATAAGTTGGTACTGGTGGCGACGGCTAATGTATATGTTCTGGATAACTGTCATCATATATTCGATGATCAATCTGATACTTATTTATATATACCAGTTCGACAACTTCTCCAAGATGATAGAGAAATATCTTCTCATCAATGAGAGATTGTAAGTGAAACTGTGAATCGTAACTTTTTTGATGATTTTTTTTAATTATTGTAATTATTAACTTGCAATTTGTTTGTTTCAGACAGCACGATTTAGGTCTGGAACCATATCATCCTGCGGATTTGTTCGTCAAATTGTTAACGCCTACGTTGTTTCTCATTATAACTATAATGCAGGTCCATTACTTCCATAAAGACTTTCTGGCGCTCTCAGATCCAAATACGACGTAAGTACTATTGTAGTTAGTAGAAAGAATATTGTTTTATTACGAAAAAAATATAACTTTCCGATTTTTTTTAAATTGCAGGACAAACAGTGTCGCTACACGTAGAGAATCTAGTCATCCGAGTCAAGCTGGTACTTCCACGATAAAAGATGTAAGACATTTTCGATTTTGTTACGATTTGTTTTCAGAAAAGTTCGATGACGAAAAATATAGCGATTTTTTTTTTATGAATAATGCTATATTGTGTTTATCTTCAGTTTCCAGCGTTACCGTTGGAAGAAGACCACGTAGGCTCCGGGCCCAGCGGCGAAGACTCTAAGACTGACAATATGCGGGGCTCAAGGCGCTCTTTATATAGGTATAGGTTTAATGTATAGTACACTTTAGCCGGTAAAAACACATTATTGGTATTTCGACATTATGAATCAACTTTAATCTGTTTCACAATTGTACAGGAAGCCGTCTCGTAGCCGGTCGTATGCGACGGAGCGCGGGTCGCGCGGGTCGCGTGGGTCGCGCATGTCGCGAGGGTCGCGGGCCACCACGCTGCAGCCCTGGCTGCTGGCGGCGCTGCGGCGTGCGCGAGACTTGCTGCAGAGCGCCGCTGACCGCGCCTTCCTCTTCCTCGACCTGCATCTCCTCAAGGTCATCTTCCTCGCCCTCATGCTGCTCTGTGTCATGAACGTGAGTACCACTATACCAACATTATACAAGTTAAATCAAGTGCTATACGGTGATAGTTAGTTTCGACTTGGTGCTTCAAAGAATATAATCATAAATAGAAACTCGGTTAAAAAATTACACAAATTATGTTCTACAAATATAAAATTAGGTCAATTTTGTCCTCTAGAAAAGGTCAGAATGAAGTAGTTGCTGCCAACTTTTATATCTTTATCATATTTAAAGTGTTGTCTTTGTTTAAGGTTTGTGCCATGCATGTGCCAATCATGGTGTTAATTTCACCCGCTCTGTTATTGAACTCACGAAAACAACGTTTCTGCGTGCTGTTGATATCGACCCTTATCAGCATATACCTAATGGCGAAAATGGTGTATCAAATCGAATACATCAAGCATTCATATTTTGATGTTAACTGTACTGCAGTGAGTAATATCTTATCTACATTAATTTTAATGGCCATTGACCAATAAAACTGTTATTATTTTTGGATTTAACATTTTTATTTTTTAATATTCTAGTCCGATGGCAACATAACAACGTATAACAACGCGGAATGGGTGGGCTTCTACAAGGCGACTCACGACCGCCCTCTAGTTGTGTTGCTCAAAGGATACATTGGACTTATTGCAGTATTTACCTTCTACTCGCTTGTCAGTTACAGACAGAAGAATATAAGGTTTGTTACATTAAATATTAGTTTCTGGTATCTCATTAAATTATGTTCTCTCATTAATTATGTTATCTTACTTTTTTAATGTTGTAGAGATCGAGGTCTTCTACCAAGTGGTGCGGAAAAATTAATGTTCCCAGAGATAACGCGCAAAGAGGCTGACAAAGATTTAATACATTGCATTAAATATCTGGTTAACTACGGCTTCTACAAATTTGGTGTTGAGGTAAGTTATGAACTTACTTTATTTCGAAGTAAAAGTTGAAATTTAGATTTTCAGAAGCAATTTCTAGAATTATTTACGAATCGATATTTGTAGATCTGCCTGATCTGCCTGATGGGTGTGATCGGGTCTCGCATGGACGTGTACGCGGCGGTGTACGCGGGCTGGCTGCTGGCGCTGGTGTCGTGTGCGCGCGCTCGCCTGGCGCGCGTATGGCCCGCCTTCACCGCCTGCCTCACCGTGCTCGTGCCGCTGCAGTATATGCTTTCCGTCGGCTTCCTGCCGCAGCTCTGTCTCACGTTCCCCTGGAGCGGTGAAACACAGGTTAGAATTATCTCTCTTTCCTTCTGTCTCTTTCTGTTGGTCTCCCCCCTCTGCTTTTGTACTTCTACATGAGAAGGTATCGAACTTTCTGGTGTATGCTTAAAAATTATATTTTTACATACTTACAATAAGTTTAAATAACTTTACAGCAAATGAAGCACGTACGTTCCTGGCTGTACTTACCGTACCCCGCGGAGCCGCCGCACGCCGTCAAGCTGATCTTCGATTACTTCCTGCTGCTGTTCGCGGCACGGCAGCTACGCGTGTTCCGGCTGGAGCGCACTCACGGCGCCGCGTATCCGGGCGGCTCCAATAGCGAAGACATCGGCAAGGACTGGGAGACTCCCAACTTTGTTAACCCAGTCCCGGACTTCCTGGATTACGTCGGGTGAGAATGTTATATCATGCTTAACGAGAAACCGTTGGCTAACTTTCGTTGACCGCATTAATGTCTTCCCCAGGTCGTGGTTGGATGTGATCAAGCGCATGGTGTTCCTGGGGATGCTGTGGGTGACGCTGGCCATCATGTTCATGACAGGCACTAACCGAGTCAATCTCTTCTCCATGGGCTACCTTATCGGGTCTTTTATTTTCCTCTGGCAAGGCACAGACTTCTATCTACGACCAAAAGAAGCTATTTTACAATGGTAAGAACGTTGTTTTGTCATTGATAATTTAAATTTATCTATTAGTGAGATTTTCTTTACTTTAAACTTTTAGTAACCCCCTTAGCATTATATACCGTATCCATTATGTATCGGTCGCGATCATTGACATGTGTTTTCTTGTAATCTATTGTAATATATGCGGTGTGTTGAGGTGGTCGTGGCTGGTGCGGTACAACGTGTGCGTGGTGGTGGTGAAGGCGCTGCTGCAGATCCCGGGCTGCATCTTCAGCGGCGCGATGCAGGCGCGCGCCTGCTGGCTGGTGCAGCTGCTCGGCATCGGCTGCGTCGACAAGTTCGCAGGCGGTAACATCGCGCGCTTCATCAAGATGCAGTATGACAAGGTTATACACACAGCCTCATACATACATTCATTTACGTAAATGCTTATACAACTTATACAGTCAACGGCAAAATACAATCAACTGATTTCTTCGTATTGAGTTATCTCTATCACATACTACATAATATGAGACTTATCTTTGGTTTCTGAGACCAAAATCCTTACATGAAACAAAGCTTTATCTTATTGTCTTTTGAAAAAACCGAGATAACAATATATTTTATACATGGTACTTTTAATTTGATTGACTCACTGATTACTCATTGAATTTATATATATTTGTTAAACCGTACAAATTCTCCCACTTTCAGGATTCAGCGTGTTCGGTGCCACAAGAGGACATTGGTTTAGCGTGGGATGGCGTCTGTTTCGCCTTTCTAATACTCCAGCGCCGTCTATTCCACAGTTACTACTTTTATAGAGTCATCGATGAAAGCAAAGCAACCACTGTACTTGCTTCCAGGTAAATTTTAATATATCAATAAGTTATAAAACAATTTCTTTGACTAAAAACGTATTTATATAATTTACCAGAGGAGCTGAATTAATTGAAGAATTACGACAAAAGCAAATGCAAGTGCAGGAGGAGCAGGAAATCAAGATATTAGAGAAGATAAAAGTAAAGATGGAGAGAATTAAGGCCAACCAAAAGAAGATTCAAGGCGCAATGTCCAAGGAGCCTCTGCAGCATGACGCTGGTAAAGTAATCTATTTTGTTGCTTGAATAATAATTATAATAGGTTATGAAATATTTAAACGGTCTTTTGTATCTGTATTAGACCTACAAGAGATCATGATGGTTTTAATAAATTGACCTTTGATCAGAATTCGTAAATGGAAACTCCAATATAAAGAAAAATGAAAATTAAGCAAGCGTAGTGATATATTCATTACTTTTATTAGCTAAATGAGAAATTGTTATCGACAATAATTTAAATATGTTATGAGTTTAAAACACAAAATCTTATTAACATTAACCTGCGTCGCTGACAAAAAAGTGGAAGAGGAGGAAGAGGAAGAGACGCAACAGGGGGAGTCGGAGGTGCCCCTGGTGCGCGGGGAGTCCGACGCGTCCCGCGGCTTCCACACGCCCGACAGCGCCGCCTCGCCCCGCGGCTACCACACGCCCGTCAGCGAGCCCTCCCCGCAGCCCTCGCCCCCGCGCTCCCCCTCGCGCCTCCCGCCCCGCACACTCCCCGCCCTCCCCGCGCCTCCGCCCCCCTCGCAGGGCGGCCCTCCCTCGCCCTCCTCCGCTCTCATGACCGTCTCCCTCGACGCCTACCTCGAACCGCGGCGCATCTCCTTCGAATCTCCCCCCTCCTCGGACCTTCTCCCGCGGGCGCAGAGCCCCGAGGAGTCGTACCCCGTGTTCTCGCCCCCGCCAATCCGGCGCCGGCACACGCTGGCCAGCCCCAGCGTGCAGCGCACCTCCATCATCTCGCAGTCCAGCCGCGCTGAACCCAACTCTCACCACACCTGTAATTCAACTGAATATTGTGCACATTTTACAAATCTAGATGTGATTTAGTGCGTCTACAAAGATACACTCGATTTGATATTTCTCATTGTAAATAATGTAAAGCATCGATCTAAAGTTACATGTTTAAATGTTATGTTATTGTTTCTATTCATATAGGAAGTGAGTCTGGTTGTACGACTAGAAGACGCATATTCACTAAGAGACACGAAGGTATAGTCGACATTAACAAAGGGATGGTGTGGGAACATTTTTGTTATAACGTACTTTTCTTATTTTATGTACGAGTGATTGTCTTTTAAAGTCTCTCTTCAGAGTAACGAGGAACATCTTTCTTGTAATTTTTCGAACCGAGAAAATTGAGAGAACGAACGTTTTCATGTTTTCGAGGTCCACATTCCTCTAGCGAGCACCTAAATTTCTGCGCAAGTATTAACGTCTTACGTTCAATTGGTTTACTAATTCCGCGTCAGATAGCGCAGCTTGCAATAACTCTACGGCGCGGCGCGAGGGTGACGCCGATGTGTTAACTTCGCCAGCCGATATAATCTAGCTGTAATATTTCCTTGGCCGTATCATAAGGTGTGAGATTGTAGTGTTGAGCTGTGCATTTTTCTTGTAGCACGAGACAGGCCGCCGTATAAGCCGCCCGCCAGCCATCAGAAGGGTAACGTTCAGTCTCGGATATTCTCGCGCTAACATGTACCGTACTAACCGTTCAGCTTCTAGGTGATGGTATGTAGGCAAGTCGGATGCATTGTTTTGGCGGGAGCTGTCTTATGCTGATGATTAACTCGTGGGATCGAAATTAATGTAAAAATTGTAAATAATATTCGATGATTTCACGTGTGTCAAAGAAGACAGAACACGCCCGAGCACTGGCTGCATGTCCGCCGATTGGTCGCTTCTAGGCTTGTTGCACTCGCCGCCATTTTGTGTGTTTGTTTGCATGTTTTTGGGCATTTTCTTCTAACCTACAAGAATTTATGTTTACACACACATATTTAACACAGTATTAGAATTTAATTTTTAATTATTATAATATAATATTTTTATTAAAATTGCTAATTAATTATAGCTATATTAAAATAAATCTTATTACATTATTAAAATTATTATATTTTACAAATAAAGTATTAAAAATATTAAAAAATAAACCAATAAAATTAATTCAATTTACAATCCGATAAAATAGTAACATTATTAAAATATTAGTATTTTTATTTATAATTAAATTTTACTTTAACTGAATTTAATGCAGTTACACTAATTCACATAGTTTGCTTTACAAACCACACTTAGCATGATAATGACTTCTATATACTGATCTGTTGTTACCTGCACACAGCCGTACGCTCTGGAGACTACTACATGTTCGATGAGTTTGATGACACCGATTTGCATTTGAAAGACGACGATTCCAGCTCCGATGAAGATGCGCCTAAAGAAATGGGATTCGGCAAGGTAATTCAAACTATTAGAAACTTACAGTTTTTATTTGAAAAGGTTTTTGGAAGATAAGTCATCGCAAAATAATAGGTTCGTGAGATAAATTAAAAAAAAAGTATGGTTTAAAAAAGGAACCTATTATGATGATTTTCCGTTATGGTTACGGCATTTAGCAGATGGTCATGGTTAAAACGTGGGCATGTTTTATAGGAATTAAGTAAAATTTATGTGGTTATGACAAGCATGCTCCATTACTATTGTCCGTTTTAATAAGTTATTTAAGAATTATATACGGAGAGTTAGGTCTACAATGTGTGGGTATTGCTTACGAAAGGGTGAACGGGGCTTAAGCTTCGGGACGCTTCTAGTGACTAACATAAGCAGTAACTTGCACTGCCTTGACTTCTAGCGAACACATGTTGCTTCTAGATATTCAATATTTAATAGAACTATTGCTATTATAAAAACAACACTTTTGAGTAAACAAATGTATCTAAAATTGTACAATCTTTGAACTACACATAAATATTTTTCAAAACAAAGAATTTAGGTTTTAAACACAAAGTAGTAAATGAAAAGCAGTAGAAAAATCTGGAAGCGACAGTGTTGGTGTGTGGGGTTGTGGGGGGGGGGGGGGATAAGGGTGGTGGTGGGTAGCGCTTACCGCGTTGCATTGGCAGCTGCTGTCGACGGTGATCAAGTCGGACCTGCGGCGCGCGGTGTCGGCTCGCCGCTCCTCCGCGCCCGCCGCGCGCACCGACAGGCACTTCTCTCTCGGCACCTACCCGCACTCCGACCCACATCAGGTACACAAAATGCTGAACACGTGTACATCGCTCCCTTCTCTATTCTAAGCTGTGGAGGCTTAGACTTGCCTTTCAGAGACAAAAAATCTATGTCCACTAATGAAATAAAATTCACCTCCCCAGATATTAAAAGACGATCACGCGCTTGAAGAATACATTTTTACTAATTGCTTTAGTCTAGATAAAAAATTGTCCAAATATTCGATTATATTTTTTTAGCTATTTATATTGCTCCCAATTATTTTGCACAATTTCATTATCGAAGTCATGATTGATGCCTGATGGTTCAAGTAATCATATCGCCAAAGTTAGAGTTCATCGATGTAACGTGTACCAAATGTTTTTTTAAGTTTGGTTTTTTACAAAAGTATGTAGTTGCATTTCCATCATAATTATGGTAAGTGGACGATCATTTATTGGTATTTGGTATTCAGCATGAATTTTATTATATGTTGGTTTGTTGCTTTTCTTTGTTCTTAATAACACAATACTTATTTCTGTGCCTTTATACATTTATATAAATATTTGTAGGACCTATTTTAAATCAACACTTAATTTTCTTTATTTGCTAATTTATGTCATTTAATATTTTATTTACATATTTTATTCTATAAGTCTTAAACAATAACTATTTGAATAAAAACACATCAAAATTTTTGTTAATTTTTTTAACAATAACAATAATGAAAAGTAAATTAATTTTTCCAAAATTGACTATCATGTAATAATCTCTGATTTATTAACTGTTAATTTATATACTTCTTTCTCTTTCATACACATATACCTTCTCGTTCTAATAATTTGAATAATATTAACGGGATAGCTTCGTACGCGGTCGCCGTCGGGCGCGGACGTGTCGGAGCGCGATGGAGAGCTCTCCGACCGAGATCGCCAGCCTTCCGAAATTGATGACTACGGAGCGATGCCAGGTATACAATCATACAAAGAACTAGTATTATTATTTACTAGAAAGTAAATTATGAAATTGACCACCTGATTATAGTAACACTGTCTTATTGTAAGTCCGTACGTCGACAACCAACGCTTTTGTATAATATTTTATGAAATTATGGCACATAACCATAAGAGATGCTCCATTTTTTTAGTACCGCTAACACATGATATAAATGTGATGTAAATGTATGAAAAGATTAATGAGAAAATTAATGGTTTGAAATGTATGATATTGATTGCGAACAGAGAAGGAATCGTCGCTAGAGAAGCTGTACACGTACATGCGGACAGCGTGGGCGTTCATCTCCAGCCTACTAGTCTCGCTGACGAGGCACCTCATGAAATACTCCCGTGACTACCGTTACGTCTCTAGAACCCTGTCTGTTGAGAAGAAAATACTTAAGGTTAACATACAGTTTTATAAGACAAATGCTAGGTCCTAAACTCTTATAACTTATGCATTTAACGTCAGAAATATTGGGAAAAATCTAACGTGTACGTCCTGCATTATTGTACTTCCTTAGCTATTGCCATTAAATGTTTTTATAATATTCAACTTTATGTTTAAGTGATATTATTCTGTCTTAGGAAAAGGAAGGCTTTGGTATCGGACTGCGCGAAGGATCACAAATGATATGGGAGCCGTTGCCGGAAACTTTAGCACACCAGTAGGTATTAGTTACTACTATTTGCACGTTTAGGTTTGCATCTCTTAGATCATTTTTACTATAATTACTACTAGAGATTAGAGATTTCTTGAACTGTGCTGACTTGTAGTGTTTAGAATTGAATCTGAGATAAATTGTTTTGAGAAAAGTTTTTTAGTGGCTACGGTTTTATTCCATAAATATTTATAAGACATAAAAGCTATAACAGTTTATAAGCATGAAGCTTTGGATTAAATAGATCGTAGTATGGACTGAGTATTGTAGTGATAAGCAATAGATTTTATTTCCGCACGCCGCGTAGTATGCCAGGGGAGAGGGAACATTCCGACCAACGTCTGCAGGTGCCCTCTGTCGAGATGGGGTTTGTATTACGCTTTTATTGACGCATGTCATTTAACAGCATCTAGGTAGTATCAAAAAAATAACTAGAATATTACATATTAGTATTAATTTAGGCTAAATTTATTTGGTTTCATGGGTCCTCGTCGAAGATCATCGTAGGTTTTGTGGCAAAGTAGGACATTTTTAGCATAACTAGCACGCGTCCTTAGATGCATGCACAGAGAGCGCATTAACATTTTCAATAATAATAAATATGAACTAAAACTGTAGTGAAAAAGAACTCAAGAGATAACTCGAAATAACCTTTCTTATCACACATAATAAAATGTTTAAAAAAAACTTAATATAACTGAATAAATAAGGCAAAATTAAAGGCTAAATACGTTTGAAACAAGAGAGGGTGGTGGGATATTTGCAGCCGTAAGTTAAGCGAAATAAGCGTGCCGGAGATCCGCATACTGGCGCCGAGCATGGAGCGCGGGCTGGACGCGAGCCCGCCGCGCCCCGCCTCCCCCGCCACGCCCGCCTCCCCCACGCCCTCAGATGACACCTCCGAACATGAGAGCGCGTTTAGCTTACAGACCACTGAAAGGTTTACTCAATCGATGGTTCTAATTAAATTTAGGACATAACTCTTAACACCTGGGAGTCTAAAAAGTCCTGGTGTTCAAAGAATGAAATGTTAATTGATGTCCTAAATTTCATTGGATATAATTAATGTCGTCGCTTGAAATGGGCTTAGCTTTCTTGTTCTTCTCTTCTTTTTTTTTCTTACATCTTCATTATTTTATTCATCGTTGGTAAGAGTAAGTATTTTATTTATCGCAATATTCTGTACACTTTTGAAGATGTATTACTGAAATATAGAGTTGTAAGTTTGAGGTATGCATTTTGTAGCTCGTTTTTTTTTTATCCCAGATTAATTTTGTATTTCTCTTCTACATTCTTTTGTCTATACTTATAAGTTTCCTTTCTTTACGTTCTTCTATCTATACTTATAAATGTTTTTTTTTCCTTGAACATATAAATATTGTTTTTTCACAGTTTTAATATCTCTTTCA
This sequence comes from Papilio xuthus, assembly GCF_000836235.2. Classification (NCBI taxonomy): domain Eukaryota; kingdom Metazoa; phylum Arthropoda; class Insecta; order Lepidoptera; family Papilionidae; genus Papilio; species Papilio xuthus. The sequence goes on along the minus strand of NW_013531052.1, from coordinate 1,720,054 downwards.
GCAATTTCTAGCGGCATTTGTTCGATATATTTCGATGTATTTATAGCACGTTTTGTATTTTTGGTATTGCTTGATTGTTTTTGAAATAGGTTTATTAAATAGTCGTTTAATATTTTAGCAAAGACGTGACTACGTTGGAAGAGCAAGATGACTCGATGTTCAAGCAGGACAAGTCCCCGATTCTACACCTCGCATACGCGCTGTGGTACGCCGTACTCGCCCACACAGACATCGTTTGTTATATCATGGTTTTTATTAATCAGGTACGCGTTAATTTCAATCATTTAATTTTTTAAGATTTCGTCTGTGATTTTTTTGTCTTTTGTCCAATGTCCAGTTTTGTCAGAAAATTTAAAATACCTTATGTTTCTTCTATAGAAATCAATAATTTCTCATTTTTTTATTTTCTTATTTTTGTTAATATAGATTCAATCTGCGACGATCCTTTCTATACCGTTGCCGCTCATGGTGTTCTTGTGGGGCACTGTTACTATACCACGACCGACTAAAACATTCTGGGTCACATTGATTGCTTATACGGAGGTAATTTTTTTTTAATACGAGATACTGAATGTAATACTTAAACTTTTATTAATCCAACTTTCTTTTTATAGGTTATCGTGCTGATAAAGAGTATGTTCCAATTTGAAATACTACCTTGGAACCAGAAGGCGATCCCGGCCAATATGCCCTTCACGGCGCCCCGTATTATTGGAATTGAGAGGAAATATAACTACGCCCTCTACGATCTGTTGCTACTGCTCATCATATTCTTGCATAGGTATTTATGATCATACTAGCTGTTACCCGCCTCACTGTCCGCGTCAAAGTAAAGAAAATCTTAATTAGTAGTCTATGTATTCTTCCAGACTATGTTCTACATCTAAGCCAAATTACAGCAAAATCGGTTGAGCAGTTCTAGAGATACCTTCTAACATACATCCATCAATCCACCGAAATATTCGCATTTATAATAATAATATATTTTAATAGCCTAATTATTACAGAAGATTTTAAACTTTTTAACATTGCGTCTGCGTCTAATGAGTCGAGTTTTAAGAAAAAATGTACGTGTAAGTGCAAGTATTGCAATTTATGTACGTGGTCAGGTTCATGCTGAAGTCGCTGGGTCTGTGGAAGGAGTCGTCGCCGGAGCTGGAGCTGCGCGAGGACGCTGAGTACGAGCTGTCGGTGGACGACACGCGCCTCGTGGTGGAGGGGCGCGGTGCGGACGTCGGCCGAAAGTACCTGCGTCTGCACGACCGCACCGCACCGTTAGTACACCGTCACACAAACAGTTCTTTTAAGTAGGCGACAACCTGTTCAATCTTCTCTTGTAGGTCCACTCCATATCCGGCAGGAAATACTGATGATGGTGTTTGATTATTTTTTTATTGATTTTTTTTAGATCATTTTACGTGGTTGCTTATTTTTATTCCAGTTACAAAAAATGTTTAAATGAACATACAAGTTATAATAAAAATGTGTACAAAAGTGTGTCTGCGGGTGTGTCAGTGTGTGGGGTATGAGACAGCGGTTTATGCATATTTCGCGGACCAGACAGTGGTGTGCGCGCGGCGCGGCTGCGGGAGGCGCTGGCGGCGCTGGAGGCGCGGCGGTCGCAGCAGGCGCGGGAGCAGCAGCGCGAGCGCGCCACCAACATAGACTACGACGTGCGCGTGCGCATGCGCAGCCGCTACTCGCGCCTCTCTCCGCGCTTCGTGCGCATGCTCTGGACGAGGCGCAACTCCTCGCGATTGTATTATTATTAAAAAATATACTTGTATAATTGCTAATTGTGTAAATTGTATGTTCATTTTTTGTAGTTTAAATATTTGTATTTACTTATTAGGTAGTTATATGTAACATAGCTAATTAATTATTTTTATAAGTATATTATATTAAACAAGTATTTTTGTAGATAAGTAGTAGATAATTTAGGAACTTTATTGTGCTATAATCAGCTGTGTATCCAAAAATATATTTCATTATTATTATTAATAAATTAAGAAATTTATATATGAAACGACGCACATTCAGTAATGTTACTCGTTTACATTATAGAATAACGTTATTTAACTGCAGTGGTATTTTCACTTGTACATTATGTGTTTCGACTTAAGTAAAAAAAAAATATTATAGGCAAGTGGAGGGTAACACGGAGGCGGGAGGTCAGGCGAGCAGCCTGGCCATCACCGCGGTGCCGGAGCTTGACGAGCGGCAGGAAGACGAGCCGGGACCCTCCAAGCCTCCCGACGACGATCACTACAAGTAATCTTATGCATTAAAGCCATTATTTACTTTCGATACTACTGATATGGCCGTATATCGCTTTTATTATTTACTTGTTATGTTAAAATTTGAAAAATAATAAAATTTCATTATAAATTATAATACTATTTTCAGAGTAAACGACGATCAAGAGCCGATAATCGCTGTGACGACGACATTAGAAGATACGTACAAACATTATCCACAAGTATTGTTGTTGTCGTAAGTATTTTACTGTTTCAATTACTCTCGTTTAGCAAAACATTACTGAATTATTTTGTTTTCGTCTATTTTCAGCCAACTTGATGTGCTATATGCTGTTAGCACGCCCTCTATCGTATTTATAGTGAAACTCTGTCTAGGTGCTTGTTGGATGAAATTTGCGTCACTTTATTTTTATTTTTGTTTCCAGTTTCAAACGCTATTTACGACCAACACAGCGCTTCTTCAAGCGTATGCTGGCTCCGGGCGCGCGCGTCACCGCAGATGTGTACGCGTACATGTTCCTATGCGACTTCCTAAACTTCCTTGTTGTCATCTTCGGGTTTGCCGCATTCGGGGTACGGTTTTATCATCTTTTTTATATTGCAAATAATAAACTATCAATTTATAATTTTTATATCAAAAAAGGTAATATTGCCCGAAGGGTCCTCCTATTTATGCGTTTTTTATGACCCTTCTCTTTTGTCCTTCTGTTGTCGAAACGGTTCGACCGACTTTTAAGAGCGAGTTTCGATTTATGTTCATCTCGTATAGGATTATAGACAGAATTATTGTTTTTAAACTAATTAATTATTGTTTGTAGCTTAGATTAAATTGTTGTGTTATGTTGCAGACTCACCAGGGCGACGGCGGCGTGCAGGCGTACTTGGAAGAGAACAAGGTGCCGATTCCATTCCTTGTGATGCTGATCCTGCAGTTCGCGCTCATCGTCATCGACCGCGCTCTCTACCTGCGCAAGTTCATGCTCGGCAAGATCCTGTTCCAGTACGCACTCATCATCGGCGTGCACATCTGGATGTTCTTTGTTTTACCATTCATCACTGAAAGGTATATTTATACAACTAGTAGCTGTCCGCGACTTCGTCCAAGCGTAATTAATACAAAATCTATTAAGAAATATAGTCTATGTCATCTATTTTCGAGTTTTGAAGCCTATTCAATCCAAATAAACAAAAGGACACTACTTTCCTCTTTACAATATTAGTACAGATATATAAATTATTAGAATTTTTGTATTTTAAGCGTTCCTAAACTATTAATTGAAATTTGATGAAAATAATTTTTGAGCCTTAGATCGACAAGACTATCCGAGCAAGTGGGCATAAGTCAGCCATAACTAATGAGGTTGTATGTGACTGTGAACAGGACGTTCAACGCGCTGCTGCCGCCGCCGATGTGGTACATGGTGAAGTGCGTGTACCTGCTGCTCTCCGCGTACCAGATCCGCTGCGGCTATCCGCGCCGCATCATTGGCAACTTCCTCTGCAAGTCCTACCACTTCCTCAACATGATCTTCTTCAGGGGGTCAGTTCTAGCATCTAATAGTCCTTGTGAACTTTTTAAATATTTTGGAATTCTTGACTTAATTATAAAAATCGTAGAAATATTTGAGGTTGTAACATCCTCATATTTGTAACCATTTTCTGTTAAAAGGGAGAATGGTTTTAAATTTTCAATGTGTATGTAAAAATTAGTGTATTTTTTTATTCAGATTCATGGCTGTGCCCTTCGTGTTTGAGTTGCGCACGCTCATGGACTGGATCTGGACGGACACCTCCATGACGCTGCTCGACTGGCTCAAAATGGAGGATATATTCGCCAGCGTATTTCTCCTCAAGGTAAATAACGTCTAATGAGCAAACGTGACCTACAAATAAGAATCTAAAATAATCTGATAATATCTCCCATTTGAATTTACTGTTGCGAAAAACAATCTGCAATTTTAAATCGCCATTTTTTTTGTTATATTGTTTTTTTATATGTTGTCAGTGTTCGCGATACGTGGAAGATGAGTTCCCGCAGCCGCGTGGCGTCAAGAAATCGAGCACCTCCAAGTACCTACTGGGCGGTGGTGTACTCGCCTTCGTCATCGCCATCATATGGTTCCCGCTTGTCTTCTTCGCATTCGGCAACTCCGTAAGAAATTACACAAACACATTTGTGCATTTAATTATTATCGCCAGAAAAGGTACAAATAAAAAATTTAGTCCACAGATAAAATAAATTACTTTGTATAGTATATTATATTTATTTGCACTTTAATTTTGTATTTTCTAGGTCGGTCAACCAAACCCGCCCACTGACGTGACGGTCAAGATTCGCATCGGGCCTTTCCTGCCCGTCTATCAGATGTCGGCGCAGTCACACAACATCGATATGTAATGTTTTTTTAATCAAATAATCAAGTTTTTTTTCTGTTTCACTCCTAATTTGTTATATCAAAAACCTTTTTAATTGATACCTAAGAGCTATGTAATCGAGTGTTTGATTTTTTCCTTACAGCTATTCTGAACAAGACTACACGCAGCTAAGCAACCTGTACGCGCGCGACCGCACCGCGCAGACCTTCCTCTCCAACTATATGTACAACGACGTGGCCGTCATCACCATCAATCCCAACTCCACCATGAAGTGGGAGATCTCGCCGCCGGAGCTCGCGCGACTCGAGCGCGAGGCTGCCTCTAGTGAGTATGCCACGCCTACAAACAACGAGCACGCACATATAACACACTAACAAACGCACAAGCTCTCTCACACACACACACACACACATGCTAATCAGATTTTAAAAAGCGCTTTAATTCTTAAAACAAAACTCGAAATGTATCCATAGCTGGAAAAACGACATTTTTTGTTCAACTATTTTAAATATTACTTATTTTTGAATTTTTGGAATGAAATTTGACGGAAGTCTTTATTATGACTACAGTCCACAGAGTACTTATATTAAATAAAGTGTTTTTTGTATATGTGTGGTATGTTTAGTGCTATAACTATTCTTGATTATGCTGACATTTATAGTGAATTAAAGTCAGTTTTTCTACCCTTTATGCCAATATTGACAAGTACAGATGCTCTAGCTATATGTAAAACTGTACAGACGCGTCGCTGACGGTGAAGTTCACGTACGTGATAACGCACCCGAGCAACAACGCGCAGAACCCGCCCACGATGGAGGACAGCCGCGAGGTGTCGCTGCCGGCACTGGTGGCCGGCCGACCCAACCCTGAGCGCGACACCCTGCTGCAGCTGCTCACTGGCACCTCGCCTCCAGACACCTGGTACTATATCACTATAATATATATATAGAATCACAAGCCAAGACCGTTATCCTGAGGTTACGGACTTTCATTTGACTGGGTAGTAAAGATTATGTTATATTTTTAGGTTACACGTAAAGACGCTGTTCCCGAAGTTCGTAAAAGTATTCAACAAAGGCGCGGCGAAGCCAGCGTACCAGCTAATGCCACCCACCACTGATGACGGTAAATTCTAAATACTACTAGCCGTCGCCCGCGACTTTGTCCGTGTGGAATGAAAAAAAAAGCTTAATTAGACCCAACAATTATTCGAATTTTTCTCACCTTTTAAACCTTCTCTAGCCATCCAGGGACATTTCAAGATCAATATAAGATTAATCCGTTCAGCCGTTCTCGAGTTTTTGCGAGACTAACGAACATCGCTTGATTTTTATGTATAAAAAAGATTATTATTATTTTAATCGTATCAATTTTATTTATTTTAATTTAATGATTCAATATGATTGTACTTGTACAGACGAGAACGCGCGGCTGTACCGCAACGTGGAGCTGCGACTGGAGCGCGACGGCGGCGCAATGTACTGGCGTGTACGAGAAGCCTGCGAGTCCAGGGCACGTACACTACTTACCTACCTTATAGTACTTAGTATATTCATTGAATAGGACTTACGTGCTTTCAACAGATCTCCGTTATCATGTAGAACTCCCAGAAGTTATATATATTTTTTGCTAGTCACCAATTACATTTAATTTTCAATAGATATTTGCATATTCTTATTTATTTATTTATTAGTTATTTATTTATTTTTTATATGTGTACAGGACCCGATGGCATCAATACCAATGAATAATTGCGACATGCTAGTCATGTACACTTTCAACGACAAGCTGTTCCCCGAGACGCTCAACTTCATCTCCGCCGGCGGGTGAGTCAACTTACAATACAACAATATACTTAGCGAACGCCATATTGAAGTATTTTGTGGAAATCTATGTATAAAAAATAAAGAATCTAAATAGTTAAACACACCTACATGATAAAGAAATAAACAAAATAGACTCAAAAATAACATGATTCCGTACATTAAAGATCATTTTCCCTATTCAGTTTAATAACACGTTACGTGCCACTACGGATTACCACTACATATTTTTCTTGTTAATGTCGAGGTGGCATTGAACGTGTTAACTTATGTGTGTACAGTATAATCGGACTGTACACGACGTTCGTGTTCCTGGCGTCGCGCGTGTTGCGTGGCTTCTTCTCCGGCATCTACACCAAGATCATGTTCGACGATCTGCCCAACGTGGACCGCGTGCTGCAGCTCTGTCTCGACATATACCTTGTACGTAAACTGACCTCACACTGCCTCGCATAACCTCATATAATCTCATCTAATCTGATAATCTGACTTTTAGGTACATGGCTACTTTATGTATATGTAAAAATATATTATTTAGAAAAAAAAAGTTGAAGAATACAATATGATCACTTCCTTAGATTTATCTTTACACAAAAATGAGATCAACTATATGCATTTTTTTACCTTTGTAATGGTTTTTTGCGACAAATCTTTGGTAAAAATGTTTTTCAATAAAGTCGTGTTGTAAAAAAAAGTTACAACGGTAAAGTAAAGGTCCTTATGGATTTTAATTGCTTTTGTTTAATATCCAGGTGCGTGAAGCGCTTGAATTGGCGCTAGAAGAAGATTTGTTCGCTAAACTTGTGTTCCTGTACCGCTCGCCCGAGACCATGATAAAATGGACGCGGCCCAAGGAGGAGCCCGACGAGCAGAGAGCTTTACCCGCCTCGCGCTGAGCGTCACTTTTGTAACAATGCAAAACAAACAAATAGTCGAGTAATGATGACCGTCGATGAACCATTTTCCTGCCATCCATTCGAAAATACATTATTATATTAAGACTACGAAGTATTGGAAGTTATTGCACTTTCTTATGGATCGTTTTGGATAGATACGTAAGTTGTACAGTAAGGGATAGTTAGGTTACTTAAGAGTAATAGCGGTGCTTTAAAGTTCCAGCCTCTTTATAAATTATTGTGGGCAAATCAATTATAGTATATAAAAATCATGCACATACAATCATTTCTATGTCATTATCGGCGCTCTTCTCTCCGCGATGCATTATTTATTATTAGTACTTAATTGTTTATTTTTAATATTTTTATAATTTATGTGAACTTTTTATATGCTCTCTTAGGTAATTTTAAATTAAAATTACTATAGAAATATCCATATAAATGACTGTAACAGCTTGTTAAATGGACTGAGTGGCATTTTTTATCTTTTATACTAAGTGCTTAGTCAATTATTAGTAACTCACATTTAAAATAATGCAAATTATTTCTAGTTTTTATCAAGTTAAGTCATCCGGTATTTATAAAAGCCTCGTTAAAGTATGTAAATCAATGAAGTACATATTAAATTATCTATTTTAAGATAATAGTATATTTTGATGAATGCTTGTTTATGCAAGTAAGAAACTTTCGCCTTATACCAAGCGGAGATTTCATAGTTTTAAGGTAATCGTTATTTTTTCATAAAGTTTGATTACCATAAGGTGCAATTTTATTTCCAGATTATATTAAATTTTAAATATATTTTATTCACGTTATCATATAAATGTCCTATTTATTGTAACTGTTGTTCTGCTTTTTAAATCTATTTACCTCAATTTTATGCAGAATTATGAATGCCTCTTGCCATACACACATTCACTCAAAGTAAATATTGAAATATGAATTTTTAAAAAACATTAAAGTTGTAACTTTAAAAAAAACACCAAACTTCCAAAGGTTTTCATAACAATTATTAGCATTTATAACATGTTACAATTATACTGTAAATTAAAAATGATGTGAATGAAGTAATCAATTGATTTGACAAATGAGGCATTCAATATCTGCAGTTTATATAGATATAAATTAATTAAGTATGAAGTATATTGTAGGATTTTGTATTGTATTTGTTGTATTAAGCTGCATTTAATGTCAGTTTGTGATAATAAAAATCATGATAAAAAATTTAAAGTTTTTTATTGCATTTGTATATCATAAGCATTGAACATGTAGTCTTATAACCTAGTTTACTACCATCAATCTTGGTGCAATGTTCATTGACATCAGCTCTTGGAAAAGCAACTTGGCAGCATATGGCAACCTCACTTGGGATATTTGAGTTTTATTCTTACAGCCTTTGCATTCAAATGTATTATTCCTTAAGTTTGCAATGGCTATCAACCCACAGAAGTTGCAAACGTGTATACGATAAGGATCAGACACTTCAAACAACCGCTCTCTGAGAAACTGAGCGGCGCCGTGCGCGATTTGACAATCGCGCTCCATTTCTCCAAAACGTAAACCGCCATCGCGAGCTCTGCCCTCCATAGGCTGTCTTACTAAAATTTGCACAGGTCCTCGAGCTCGGGAGTGAATTTTGTCATCTACCATGTGCTTAAGACGCTGGTAATATGTTGGCCCTAAGAATACTTGAGCATTTATTTTGCGACCAGTGTGACCATTGTACATAACTTCATTGCCACGTAGGTGGTAACCATATTCTTGTAATAGCGACGATATTTTTTGCACATTAACAGCATCATTAAAGGGTGTTGCATCACCAATTTCACCTTTATTGGATGAAACTTTACCTTGAATGCATTCAATCAAGTGACCAATTGTCATACGAGATGGAATAGCGTGTGGGTTAATAATAATGTCCGGTGTAAGGCCTTCACAAGTAAATGGCATATCTTCTTGTCTGTATTGGATTCCGCAGGTTCCCTTTTGACCGTGACGTGAAGCGAACTTATCACCGATTTGAGGAATGCGTACTGATCGAACGCGTATCTTACAAAATTTATAACCTTCACTGTTCAGTGTCAGCATAACTTGATCAACAATTCCAGTTTCACTGTTTCGCAAAAATGTCGAAGCATCACGTTTCGTATACCGTCTTGTTGTCCCTTCGAGCTCATCGTCATTTTCAGGGAGCGTGATCGTTTTTCCAATCACAACATCATCGCCTGAAACTCGAATTCCTGGCGCAATAATACCATCCTCATCTAATTTATCATATAAGGCATTTCGCATTCCTTGACATGTTTGTCTTGTAGGTTTTTCAAATTGTTCCTCTTGATCACCTAGCCTTTTTGATTCTGAATCTTTATATGACCGGTAAAATACAGATCTAAAAAATCCTCTTTCAACAGCAGATGCATTTAAAATAACACTGTCCTCCTGGTTGTATCCTGTGTAACATAAGATGGCAACAATTGAATTAATACCTGCTGGCAATTCTCGGAAACGTAAGTATTCCATGGACCGTGTGGTTACCAAAGGTTTATGTGGATAGTACAGAACATGAGCCAGCGTATCCATCCTGACATGGAAATTAGTAATATAAACACCCATGGCTTGTTTACCCATAGCACTTTGATATGTATTTCTTGGGCTTTGATTGTGATCTGGGAAAGGAATTATAGATGCACAAACACCTAAAATCATAGCTGGATGAATTTCACAATGTGTGTATGTTGAACAGTAAGCATACTCTTTAACTTGTGCTAAATCATCAGGGCTCATGGCAATCATTACGGTTTCTTCTTCTAATGTATCAATATATTCCACTACACCACTAGCAACTAAATTTTGCCAACCATAATTGTTATAATCTCTTTCTTTAAGATGATCAATATGTTTCTTCTTTAACAGTAAAGCTCCATTTTCAACTATCAGTAAGGGCCTGCAAATTCTTCCTGCATCAGTATAAATTCTTATTTCACGATCTCTTATATCACGGATCATACTGACTTCAGAAACAATAATATCCATCTGGCGTCTAAGTTTTCTTAATGTAGCCATAAGTTGCTCAGGATCTCTATGAATACCAACCCAACATCCATTCACAAATATTTTTGTTGCATCTGCAATAGCTGACGGGGCAATTTCTTCTAGATTTTCCATTGACCACTCCTCCAAGAACTCTAAAATTGGAGATGGTTGACTTCCAACTGAAATATATGCCATTAAAGCCAAGTTTTTCACTAAGCCTACAGCTGCACCTTCTGGAGTTTCAGCAGGACAAATCATACCCCACAATGTGTTGTGTAATTGACGGGGTTTGGCCAATTTACCATCTCTACCTATAGGTGAATTTACACGTCTCAAATGGGACAAGGTAGAAGCAAAAGTTAGCCTGTTTAATACTTGGGATACACCTGCTCTTGCTTGATGAGCTTTCTTTTGATCTCCCCAATTGCCAGTAGCCAGCGAGTAGCGTAAGCCATCAGTAATGATCTTTGTCTTTATAGCTAACTCAAGATTGAAATCTTTTCCTCTATCAATGAATTTTTGAGCATACATTCTTACTTCTTTCAATAGGTTCTTAAACAATCCTCTAAATAGAAAAGCTAGCAGAGGTCCAGCAAGATCCAATCTTTTATTTCCATAATGATCTCTGTCATCTAATTCACGGCGACCTAGAGCAGCCAGGAGTAATCTGTGTACCATGTATCCGAGGAAGTAAGCTTTTTTTGTTTCACAAAAATCAGAGACACCAACATGGGGTAACATTTCTTTTTGCAAAATTTCACGGGCATACTTTATGCGCCTTTCCTTTGTCACTCCCGGTCGTGCACCACGTGCACCGATGAAGTTGAGAGCCACATTTTGTTCTTGAATTACAAACGCCTCATCCAGAGATGGTTTTACCATCTCCATCATTTCTGGGTCATCAAAATCATATATAATATGCTCTAATATGTCTCTGTCAGCTACAAATCCAAGAGCTCTAAACACAATCATAATAGGAATTTCCTGCTTAATGTATGGTACAATGGCAATAATTCTTTGACCAATTGCAGACTTCTTGATGCTTTGACCACCCCTAGCCATCATGTTGACCCATAAGGTGGATGTTGGTCGCGAACTGTGTTCAAGACATGACCGAATTTCAGTTTTATAAGCATACTTTCCATCCTTCATGCTGAACACGTACACAGTGTTTGTAGCCATCTTTTCCTGAGCAATCAAAACCTTTTCAGATCCATTAATAATAAAATAACCACCGGGATCGAGTGGGCATTCATTTAACTCGGTCAAATCCCTGTCAGTTAAATTGCTTAGTAGACAATAAGTAGATCTTAACATTATAGGAATTTTTCCAATAAATGTTTTTTGATGCTGTGTTTCAATAGGTTCTTCATTTTCTTTTACAATAGTTTTAGTAATGTCAACATACAACGGTGCAGAATAGGTTAAGTTACGAAGGCGGGCCTCATTGGGCATCATAGGAGATGGTGCTCCATCTTTTTCCCAATGGGTAGGTTTTGATAAATAAATCTGATCAAATTTCAACAAATACTTCGGAGGCGTTTCTATTTCACCGGACGAGTGTTGCGCTTCTGCTTGTAATTCAATAGGGGGAGAATCTTCTACGATACGTTGTACTGACATCTGTATAAATTCATCGAAACTATCCAATTGTTGGCGTACTAAGCCTTTTTCATCAAAATAAGCGTTGATAACAATCCAACAAGCTTCTTGCCACAGTTCCGATGAAATTTCCTCGTTATCTTCCTCCTCGAATTGGTCATCTTCGGTGTCGTACATTATTTTAGATTTAGGAGAATTACTGCGTAATTTATATTGTTAAAGTATGCAATTAACAAACTAATTTTGTTAATTTAACAACGTTATGTTGTGCCAGGTGCCACACGCAATATGACAAAATGGCGAATGACATAGAGCACAAGAGTGTCGACAATCTATCAAAGAGTACAAAGTAGCTGCAAAAAATCGGTTAAAAACGAAGTTTACTATAGCTGTAGCTATTAAAGCTTTTTCCAATTAACTGCTTTTTTAATTTTGACCTCTCTCTCTTTTTCTCGTGTGGGTTATTGTATTTGTATTTTGTATTACCACCTACCACTCACCATACACAATCATACAATACGTATTGTATGGTGGTTAAAGTTTATCAAGTACGTCATTATTTTTTTTTGGTTTGTTCTGTTTGGTTGTTGTTTTGTTGAACCTCTCATTAGAACACAATCATGATTCACTTTTGTTTCTTTTAGTGATTATAAATAATTCATTTGTGATTAGATTAAGCGGTTTTTTTTTATTATGGATTCTTCACGAAGAAGCAACGCTGAAGAACAACGATGTATTCTTGGATTGCAAGATTTAAAAATATCTAACAAAACTGAGAACGATACTGAGCAAGCGCATTGTGCCCCTGCCAATATAAGTGCTGTTGGTAAAGCCAGGCCTGTAGGAGCGATTGAGAGTTTTACTTTGGACAGCGCCCCAACAAATCGTGAGGATTATAGTTTTTATGAACGTTCCAATGTTATAGCGGCCTCAAAGTTCGCAACACCAAAACGTGTTGAAACAATAGCTTCATTAAGTAAATGTGATATTAATACAACGGCTCTACCCGTAAGCCCAACCCGATCGGTTGATAGTGTTTCTCAGAGGTCTTTGAGTTATCAAACTGATGATTTGTATGAAATACCGGGAAATACCAACCCGCAATATCCTCCGCCAGTTTATGAAAATATAGATTATTACGGCGAACAGCGGTCACCACAGCCACCTTATTATCATCAGATATACCAACAAGGTCCTCCACCCCCTGTTTCGGATGGATATTATGACACTAGGTACAGTAAAGCTCAACCACAGGTGCCAGTGAGCTCAAAGTCTAAGTTAAACCCAATTGTTTATGAAAACATGCTTTGTTCAGACAATGATAAAAAAACTGAATACAAGGCACAATCAACTCAAGACCAACAATTTGTTCAACAGGGTTCCATTCCTGGACCCCAAGTACCTAATAATAATGTAAACAGATCTATGTTACATATGACTAATGACAAGACAAAAATTGAAAAAGCCCCTCCTCCCCCTCCTTATAACAAAGCTCAAAACAACCACAGTGGAGATTACACTATAATGAAGTCTGCACCACCAAAATACACAGATGTCAGTGCCCTTTTGAAAACTGATAATACAGTGAGTTTTGATGACAAAGTGGTTACCATACCATCCACAGCTATATATGCCTCAATTGCTCCTAGTGCACAAAGACCCAAAGCAAACATTGCCACAGAAGTACAAACATTGACACCTGCCCCAAAATTCTTTCATCCTAAGCCTAACATTGGGAATGGACTGGGAAAAGACAAACCTCCTGTTTTAGCCCCAGTTAATGAAGGATATATAAAGGCTCCTCTTAACAGTAGGATGCAAATTGTTGATGATACCAACGGCTCAGATTATGTATGTATGACTGGTGGATCCTCAGCGGCGGCTGTGGCTGCTGCCACAAGGGATAATGTTTCACTTGCATCTGAGTCAATTGGATCAAGAAATTTGGTATCTGGGCTGACATCACTTTGTTCTCCAGCACAATCTCCAGCTCCTAGCCCCACTCCAAGTTCAGTTTCCCAGGTGTCAGCCGGTTCAAGAGGTTCTGGTGGAAGAGGAAAAAGTCTTCTGCCTTATAGTATTACTCCACCTCGGCCTCCTGGCCCCAGTGAAGCCCAGCGGAAAATTGAAGAGCTTACTAGACAGCTTGAAGAAGAAATGGAAAGACAAGATGAAGATGGGGAGTATTTTGGTATGTTATATCAACAATTTTTGTGTCTTTGTTTATATCATTTCAATTGCATTTCATACTTAAGGTTTTAATATTGTATTCCAGGTATTTGTCACACATGCCGAGGTGGTGTGACAGGAGCAGGACAAGCATGTCAGGCGATGGGCAACTTGTACCACACCAACTGTTTCATTTGCTGCTCCTGTGGCCGTGCATTGCGTGGCAAAGCTTTTTACAATGTCCATGGGAAAGTTTATTGTGAGGAAGATTACTTGGTATGTGGTACTAGTTATCGGGAATAATTTTAATTTATAGGAAGTTGTTTACAATTTAATTTTTCTCTTTACAGTACTCAGGCTTCCAACAAACTGCTGAAAAGTGTGCAATCTGTGGTCATTTAATAATGGAAATGGTAAGATATTTGTCAGTACAGTTAATAACTGTCTAAATGCAACATACTAAGTAAATATTTATTATATTGCAGATATTACAAGCCATGGGTAAGTCTTACCACCCTGGCTGCTTCCGTTGCTGTATATGTAATGAATGTTTGGATGGAGTACCATTCACAGTGGATGTGGACAATAAAATCTATTGTGTGAATGACTATCATCGCATGTTTGCACCAAAATGTGCGAGCTGTGGCAAAGGTATGGATTTTATAATTAATTTTATATTGGTCACTTAAGATATCATCTCTATATCTTACTAATATTATAAATGTGAATGCCTGGATGGATGTTTGTTTGAAGGTATCTCTGGATTGCCTCAATGGATCTTGATGAAATATGGCACAGATGAACAAAGTAGTCTGGAAGAACACATAGGCTTATTTATCTTTTTAAATCCGCGCGGTTGAAGTTGCTGGTGACAGCTAGAAGTAAAAGTAAAAAAATATAACATGAAATTGAATTAACTGTAATTTTTGTTTAGTAATTCATATTAAGTTCAGCATGTTGATGGTTCTCTAGCTGCCACAATTTTATGGGACAATCTTTGATTGGAATTATTTGTATAAATAAGTAAAATATTTCAATGACTAGCTTATCATAACATAACTAACATGCAATCCTTTATGATAAGATTAAATGCAATTGATATGATTTATGTAAATTTATATCACTTACAAGTATAACTGAATAATATATCTTTAAAGGGGTAACCTTGGAGCACATGTAGGTATATTAATGCATGGGCTTACCTGGGGAGGAAAGGAAATCCCCCCCCTATTTATATATATGTTACGCCCATGGTATAATGTCTGTCTTTATGTTTCACAAGTTATAGTGCAAAGAATGGCTCGTGCATTATGGACTTTTTATTGATTGAGGTTAAATCGCTTGAGAAGAAGACAATAAAGATTTTCATTATAAGATTAACTCAAAAAACTCTGCTGTAATATGTATGTATATGTAACACAGGTATCACTCCAGTGGAAGGCACAGATGAGACAGTGCGAGTAGTGTCAATGGACCGGGACTTCCATGTAGACTGCTATATGTGCTGTGTGTGCGGTATGCAGCTCACCGATGAACCAGATAAACGCTGTTATCCACTAGCAGGTAAGATGCTGAATTTTATAATTTAGTACATTCAAAAGTACAAAATAGTCTCAAGTTTGCCATTTTGATGAGGGTTATGAACATTAAATAGTAAATATTTATCTGCAGGAAAGTTGATGTGTCGCGCCTGTCACTTGGCGACCATCGGCGCAGCCACGGGCCCTGGGATGCCCCCTGCGCCGCACTTGTCTCCCGCCTCATATAAATACATGGGTTAAGATTGGTTATCTTTGGAAATTATATGCTGTTACAAATAAAGACATTAACTTTGTTAGCAATTATCATACATAAATACATCTCCTTTGTTTAATTTCCAGAAAAAAATTAGGTAACATAGAGGTTATAATTTTTTTTAATTCTGTAAAATCGTGGACACAATACTTTTTACAAATAAATTACAAGTAATATGTCATTTTGTTAATTAAATAATAGTGGTGTATAGTTCCATGACGACGATCATTATACTATGGTATAATATATTGAGGAAAATTAGTGTAAAAATAATGTGCAGTATTCATTTATGAAGCTTTTGTCTTATTATGGAATAGCAAATATTATCCCATATTCATGCAAGATGTATCTATTGTGCATGATTTGCTCAATAAATCGACATTGGTATTTTAGATGAACAAATAATTTTAAGAAAAATGAAAGCGGCTTTAATTTAGGTTTTATTTTAAAAGCAAAACAATGTAATTTATTATTAATTCGCTTTTTAACTGGCAATTTATTATAATTAAAATAATTTGTATAACAAAACAAAATAAGTACCATTGAATAAGTCACAAACAGCCTTGTTAAGTAATTAATAATGAAATTAAAATATTACGATTTAATTTTTGACTGTCAACTATTTTTATGTTTGCTTGCAATTACAATTGTAAACAATATTTCACAAATAAGTAGTAATTAATAAGATATTTGAATAGACAATGTAGTTAGTATTAGACATGTGATTTGACTACAATAATTGTTATGGTTGCCTATGATGCTTTGTGATAATGTTAGATGATATTTTTTGCTTTATATTTCAGTTAAATGGATAAGGTGAAATAACTGTTGCTTATAACAGTTTGGGATTTAATGCAAATTGTAAATTGGGTGTAAGGGTTTGCTTGAAAATTCTTTATACAAATATATGGAATTAAAGAAAAGTTGTATGAAAATTTGTTGGTGTTAGGGGTGTAATTGTTTATCTAAATGCATTTACTAATTTAATGTAGAAATGGCAGCACACCTGGTGGCAGTTAATTGTTACAATAATTGAATGAAAGGCTCATTTTTATCAGTAAACATTCCAGTTTCGTGCTGTCTGTAGGTACTTAATATAGTTATCATTGTTTTATATGTGTACATTTTGGTATAGAAATGTGACTGTTTTTCATCAATGATGTCATGAAGTAATAAAAACAATTTATTAAGCATTACTTTTATATTTATATTATGAAACAATAAACTATTCAAAATTATAACAGAGTTTTTATGATTATAATTCCTTCATCCCTTACTACTTAAGTAGTTGACTGCAAATTATTCTTTTGGCCTAAACTTGCTAAAAAAAAAAGGAAAAGTATAAAAAGACATTTTTCAATTTACATCTTCTTAACTTTGTTCTTAATGTTGTGCATTTCAGTTTTGTACCTTTTCATTTCTTCCATAACCTGAGAACCCTTCTCTCTCATTTGACTCTGATAATGTTGTTTACTTTCATGTATGCGACCTTGGAGGTTTTCTTTTTTTTCCTGAATCATTTCTTTGATTCGTTCTCTTGAAGGCACTGGTCTAATCCAGCCAAGTGTTTGTAACTTTTTAATGGCATAAGTAGTCCCACCTACATACAGAACAACAATAAAACTTTGTAGAGAAACAGACTAGGCATAAAGTCACCGTAATTTAATTCCAACACTTCTCAGGGCGAGGGTAAGTTGAAGGCATCTTTCCATCACAAATGTGATGAGAATCAAAAATTTACACCCAAAAAACAAACAATTTTAAAGCTTTTATTCTATTTCATATGAAAGAAGGGATTTACAAGCATGACAAGTCCCATCCTTAAATGAATCAAAGAAATAAAATGACTCTTTTCATTAAATAAAACTCACCAACTGTAACTGCATATCGCAGTGGTGTGATCAGTTTATAAAGTGCAAATGCAAGAGCGAAATAACCCGCACTTGACTCCTTTAATGGTGATAATAATTTTTCACTGATATTTAAATTTTCCAGTAAACCAATCACATCAACACCACTGTAACAAAAACAACATAAAATATAAACAAATATATATAACCTGTAGTCTACCTTCTCTCATATTCTCTTTGACAAAATGGAGGCATCAAGCAGTCAAAATCCACAGTAAGTGTGTCAAGTCTATTGATATTGATAAACAGTACTGGCATTAAGCTATGGAACAAGCTGAAAATGCTGCCACAGATCTACAAATTATACAGTCTAACATAATTTCTGTTTTACCCCCCACCCCCGTAGGCATGGTAAAAAAGGGGGCTCCATAGAGATCTTGCTTAAGGCACTGGTGGAGTTAAAACCAGCAATCATAAAAAAGTATCTTGAAATAACTCAATCTCAAATAATAGATTATTGTCAACTACAAGTAAAAATATAAATTAGATAAAATAAATTTTATTATTTATCTCATTAAAAGAAAGGTCGTTTACACCTAACATAATGCTAATGTCTTTTTACATGCTCAATGAATAATAATAATGACATAATCAATTATTTAATTTGAATTGAATTATTATACTCAATTCATTTTTACTAATATTTTTACCATCAAGTAAACTTAATAAATAGTTTTATATCAATAATCATATACATATACACAAAATTAATACACATATAATATATACATAAGACCATAATTAATATCAAAGAAATAAATTTATTTGCATATATAGTTTAAATAGATCTATCAACTAAGATTTGCAAGGGAAAATATAATATAAGGGAGATCTTAATTGCTTTGGTTTCACCAAGATTTCATCACTCTGAACCAAATTAATTTAAAATGACATCTGAATCATTGCATTATGACATCTTACCTTCGTACGGCGTAGTAGAAACTTCCAAACCATATGGCTGATGTAGTCATGTGCACAGGTAAAACTACATACCAATAGTCTCTATACATTTCCTTAAACCTTTGAACCAGTCCTTTTTTTGGCTCTGTGGGCGGTTTCGCATCATAGTTCTGTGTGGTACATGACCGTAATGGTGCTTTTGAATTAATCTCATTAATTCTATTTAATGATTTGACCACAACAGTGTTTTTTTGATAACAAATACCGCTAGCCAAGATTCGAACAGGATTCGACGTTTTGTAACACCATCTCGCAGGTATAATTGTGTCGTTAATATATCGACTGTTTCTGTACAAAATTCTAAAAGTAAGAGCCATTATGATAAAATATATATTGGTTGTTTAACTCTTACGCATTTTTAGAAATACTGTACCGCTAACACCACTATTTTTGTATTGGTTAAAAATGACATTGATAATTGACAGTGACATCTTGAATTCATCAGGGTGTTGCTATTAGGAAAAATGTATTAAACCACAAATTAAAATTTTGTTTTAAAAAATCATTTAAACATTTTTTATTTATTTTGAAGATTTTGAAAAATACCTTGATAGATATACTGCGATCAAAAGTTTGGTTTTACTTACTTAAGACGTAAAATAATTTTGAAGAACCTAAAAATATTGCATTAACAATAAAATGCTTCGGAAAAGATGAAGTAATTCCATTGGCTTCTTTATATTTAAATTATATGAATAGCAATAATATTTTAATTTATAGAAGTTAGTGAGTAGTCCCTGTTTCTCTGCAGGGCTCATTTTGCCACTACTATTTTGTCATACATTCAGTATAACAAAACCTCCTCCATAACAGCATTAACATGAGTGTAAATAAGAGCGGTAGCTGCAAATATTTCTAATTACTGAATACACTAGCATAAATTGCCCTGCTTACAATATTTACTTAATAACAACAAAAATCTTCGATTTAGGGATCAAAAAAGGAAAATAAACAAATATGTTTTATAAACCATTTAAAACAAGTAACAATGCTGTTTAGCATAAGGTATACATATACAAATAGCCACATACTTAAAATTCAAAACCGTATCCTTTCCACATTTAGAGTAGTCTTCAAAACTCAGTTTTCGGAAATGTTTCACTTCCTGCACGTATTCGATTTCATACGTTCAACAAAATATGTACGCGTACAAAGTTATTCTTATATCGTCACATTATTGACAATAGCAATATAATTTGAGTTGATAATTGTGTATGCATATGCTTTGGTCACCGTAAAGATTAAGTCTGCTGATCGTACCGGCGAGTGTCCATTCGACTTTACTTTGACGGAGTGTCGCCTCAAATATTCCATTACCGGGCGTCGTCTGAACTGTCACCATAAATTCGCGCCAACCTACTTCATCAACACTTGGTGTTCCTACTTCCATTTCCGTAACATCGATTAACTGTGAAAGAACTAGTTTAGCACATTGAACATGATCACTTAGCAGAGAATTCAATTGACGCACCAAATGAGCTGCTGCTTCGATTGCTTCGCTACTATCCTTGGATAACTTTTTACCCTTATGACATGTACACCAGTGATCGTCGATACTTGCCATTTCACAGGTTCTATTATCCGGTATCGGTAAAAATAAACTAATACCTCTCTTAAAAGCGTAGAATTCGTTACTTCGAAATCTTATATTTTCATCTTCAATGTATTTTAAATTTACGAGATCGTTTAATGTTTCGTGTAAGTCAAACGGTGTGGTCAGCCGCCGACTATTTATTCGCAAGTTGTTATACGCCGAAACGTATGTTTCTTTAAATGATGGCGGCAACAAAATATTCACAAATGGTAATCTTTCCTCTAATCGTCCTTGCTTTGTCGACCTGATATCGCCCCATCTCATACCGTGATCACTTAAAAGTACAATAATTGTATCATCTAAATAGTTTGATCTTTCCAGTTTCTTAAAAAATAATTCATAACTAGAGTCCATTATCATTGGATAATTAAGGTAATCGTGGCTCATAGTTATTTCCCAGAAAAATCCAAATAATTTCGAAGATCTAAGAGTTATCGTCAAATCCTCTATGTAGTCTAACAAAACTTGGAAAAAATACTTTTCATCCATGCAAAGGTACGAATTAAAATCTTTGACTTTTCCAGATTTTGTTTCGGCTTCATTTATGAAGGTATGTAGATAATAATCCGTGGGTGTTTTGCTGAATCCGACCTTCAAGTAGTTAAAGCTTCCCAGCAGGGAGGAGTCCTCGCCGAGCGCCGTGTAGTATCCTGCCTGCTTGAACCACTCCCAAACAAAAGGGCAGTTGTCAAATGTCAGTTGATCATAAGGCAGACACGTTGTTTTTAATTCATTTTCTTTTATTCCAAGAAGCAGCGGTATTAGATTCGGAAAGGTGTTATCGCCAACTTTGTTATATCCAACCAATTCAACAGATCCTTTATTTTTCAAAAACTGTAAAGTTTTAGGCATCGTTCTATGAAAGTTCATCCTCGAAACGGCATCTATGCCCATAATTATAACATTGTAGGCTCGCTTGTCACCCGTTATTTCATTGGTCCCGTGTGACTTAAATTCTTTGTGTGGTGCAAATAAAAAAAATTGTTGATAGGTTTCCAGTCCATCAGAATAACACAAAACTCGCACGAATTCATCAGTCACTTTTATGAAATCGTCAAAATGAACACAATCTTGATACTGGATACGATCGTCTATTTCTATACCGTCGATATCTTGTACGGTCGAAGGCCGATGAAATGCCTCGTAGCAACAAGAGAAATCTTGATCTTCAGTAATATTGTAATGTGGCTTATTTTCTTCCAACACCCAAATGTGCGTCTTGTTATTATTTAACAAAGTTTTATTGACGTTAGGACATGATTTCATTTTCCGGGGGAATTTTACAAATTCTTTGATATGTTCATCATAGGGGTCCAAGCCTGGTATACTGCAGCCTTTCGTTTTTATCGTGTATCTCTCACTTGGTTCTTTTTGATGATGCAAGTCCCGCGAGAAGCCAAATTGAGCCTCGTTGTTGACAAATACTGTGTTAGTGTACGTAGTGAGGGATATGATGACATAGCTCCCTCCGAAGACGGTGGCGGTGAGGAAAAGGTATTTGAGGCGAATGGCTGGGCTCCAGTTAGCCGCGGCAGGATGCTTGGCCCCACCCTGCCCTTCTCCTGTCACCACTGCGGTCCGACCCATACTGAAAAATAATTCGCCTTGTAAAGTATTTACACACACGTCAGTGTTTGTTCCGCTTCGTGATTATGAAACCCCTTGTCAATAAGTTATGTGTGTAAAATTACATTTCGATTGTTCTTCACGGTTACGTTTAAAAATATTATGCTTCTCGTTGGCGTATATTGAATATTGTTTTTCGAGCATGAAACTTAGTGTACGATTTATCACATGGTATCATTAATATGTAACAAAAATAGGTACTCCAAAGCAAATAAGAGTTATCAATACAATTAATGCGTTAATAGCCTAATGGTTAAGGGCACTAATTTCCGATCACGAGGTCGGGAGTTCGAATCCCGCTATTCGACTAGTCGTAGACCATATCCTAGCACAAGCATAAAGCTTAGTTGGAATGGTACAAGAAATATTAGTAAATTTAAAAATCTACTAATATTAAAATATATATATATAACTCTGTTGTCTCTCTCTGCATCACATTTAGGCGACAACATTTGGATGATTATCGATAATTGATAATGATATTACATTTACCGGTGCCCTATAGCACTGAAACTCTTCTTATACTTTATGTTATTATATACTATGATAGCAATTCCTTTATTACATACATTATTAACTCAAAAGTAGACAAGAATCTAACCTTTAAAATACCCGTCTGTGATTCAATTAATGAGTTAGCGCCATCTGTTGGCTGCTTCTTAAACAAGATTTTAGAATTTTTTATTTTTTAATTTAACTAAATTCTAATAATACACGTAACATTTTCTTATTTCAGGTATAATAAAAATTACGTTAAAAAATTGAAGATGAGTTATATTCGAAATCGTTTTCCACTAATTTAGAATTTTATTTTCTACATCTACGACACGTGTTTTACGCGATGTAATTAATGCTCTAGGACTATGACACTCCGGGGAAGAAGACGATTCAAACGACACCTCACTCCTGTAAACGATTCAGTCGTTTAGGCTCTAGGCCGTCTACTAGTGACAATAATATTTGAAGCATAGTCTCTAGCCCATAAAGAATTTATATTACCGTGGGTTCCACTACCGAAGCAACTAAAGAAAACATATTGTTGTCCTTTTCATTTCCTTCGAAAAAAATAGAGATAACGATATGTAAGAGTAAAGGCGTTTTGCTTGTGAAAATGCACGTTATTTTCAATTTATCAACGTGCCCTCTTTTTATTTACTTGAGGCTAAAGCAATAACGTCTCTGTGACCTTCATCACTTTATGTAAATTATCCGATGGAAAAATGTATTATATATTTTTAACAATTGCAAATGACCCGAATTGTATGTTCAGGTGTATGTAATTCATAGCTAATTATCTCTAACAACTGTGCAAATGAGTTTCAAAAACTTCTTTACCAAGACAATACAAATATTACGTTAAACATCTTACTAATAATAATTAGCGCCCTTGAATCTTAAACGCCCTCGTCAGTACCGTAAATACTAAGCATAACTCTTTCAAACAACTGTGAAAAATTTAGTCAAGAAGCTAATTTTGAATATTTACTAGTAACACGTGCCAGGTTTGCGGTTTTCGGGGTGGCAGAATATAATATGCTCATTTATGAAAATTAAAAAAAATATATATTTATATGAAGAAAATAAAAGAGACATTTCAAATTATAGAGATCATACTTCACCTTTTATAAATATTTACGAAAGCTTACTTTTTCTCACAGCACTTTGTTACTACCCATATTATATAATTTTTAATTGAATTTTATAATTTACACACAAAGTACAGTCAGCGTCATATAGATCGTCACAGACAAGATATGCAAATATATAGGTACAGCAAAAGTAATCAAATATATCGGTACAACAAAAGTCCTCAAAATAATAGATACATTCACCCTGCTCAAATACATCGGTACATACACAGCGTCAAATATATGAGTACATGCAAGATGCTCATAAATATCGTAGCAGCCACAGCGTCATAAGTAACGAAGCAGTCAAGGTGCGCAAAAATATCGGTACATTTGACAAAATTGAACTCTATCTCTATATACTTGTGATACAATTTGGAATAAACTACTTCTGTTACATTCATTTGACACTTTGTATTAACATTATAGGTTGTCCGGAAAGTTCGTTCTGATTTTCGATATAAAGCTTACAATAGACTGTAGCTGAAGTGGATTCATTTTCGGATTTCCACCATTATCAAACGTCACAAAAATTTCTATATTGTGAATAATTTCATTTCATTGGTTGAGATAAAAACTAATTTTTAAAATTTTATCCAATAGTAAAAGACGTTTTAGGTATAGAGTCTTACCAATATAATTTAAAAACATTTCCAAAAATTTAAGAGAACAGGGTTTCAATTTTCCTTATAAAGCGGCACGAACTTACTGGGCAACCCAATATTTTTCTTCTCCTGTCATAACGCTTAAATATAAAAGTTTGTCACGCCGAATATGACAGATACGTATTAACTAATACCAAATTTTGCCTTGTCACAATATATATAATACTAGTTTGGCGCAGCATTCTAGTATGTTTGCCGTAATATGTAAGTTTACCGGTTCGAATCTCAGGCTACTTTTTTTTCATTTTATCAATCATGGGGTTATTTTTTCATAACCAGTAAAAATTTGGTAATGCAAAATTTTGCTCGACAATTTTTTTTTTATAATTTTCGCTGTCGGGTAGAAAGAAATTTAAATAAAGTTAACAACAATTAGGTCAGACCATCGCGGGTGAAGTGAGTGGGCGGAGCGTGGATTGTCTTTGCGGGTTTTAAGAATGGTACGCGCGGAAACTATACGTACAAGTGTTATCTACATATGTGTGCGCGCCCACGCAAACTGGAATGTTTATTGCAATCGACCAAAAATTTGATGTAGTTTGGATATTGACATTCAGTTTTTTTTCTTTGTTTCTTAAATATAATCAGTATCAGTAAAAGTGTTTTTTTTACAGGTACAAGTTTAACAAACATGAGTAATAAACAAATTACATGCCAATAGCATCGCTTTATCTCCTTCATTTTTGTTTGAAATAGAAAAGTACTTTAACGGTCAAACTCATTAGTCCAAGGCAATATCAAAAAGTATCTAATAACTACGGCGATAGAGTTTAATTACATGTGCTTCGATATTAAAATTAAGAAGTTTAAATATCAAAAAAAAAAAATAGTGGCTTGGGATTTGAACCGCCGACCTTAAGTACCAACGGCGGCGAACAGTAAGGCCACGAGACCAAACTAGCATATATGATGACAAACTTAAATTTGATGTTGGTTTTATCTACCTAATATCTGTCATCCGCGTCGAACACTTTTAGTAAATTTTGAAAAATGGTTTGATGCAAAGTGTCAAATGAATGTAACAGAAGTAGTTTATTCCAAATTGTATCACAAGGATATAGAGATAGAGTTCAATTTTGTCAAATGTACCGATATTTTTGAGCACCTGGACTGCTTCGTTACTTATGACGCTGTGGCTGCTACGATATTTATGAGCATCTTGCATGTACTCATATATTTGACGCTGTGTATGTACCGATGTATTTGAGCAGGGTGAATGTATCTATTATTTTGAGGACTTTCGTTGTACCGATATAATTGATTACTTTTGGTGTACCTATATATTTGCATATCTTGTCTGTGACGATCTATATGACGCTGACTGTACATTGCTATCGAAATAATAGTGAATAAAAAACAGTTGAAATTCAGGTTAAATATACAACGTTATTTATCTGGATAAGGATAATTATATTAAGGAAAACGATGAATTCAAATAATATATTTTTAATTACATATTTTTTTTACAAAAAATGGTTATTGTGGTTTATTTCTAGGTCTAAACGAGATTAAATATGCCACGGAGTTGTATCTAACCACAAAACTTTTCTACATTCGTCAACTAAGTAGAGTATTTTCTTTGTAACAAAGCATAAAAAAATAATTAATAAGTAACAAATTAAACAAAAATATTTGTAACAGCACAGATATAAAGCTCTTCTACACTTTTACGTTTAATATTAAAGCTAATTAACTTTTATCTTTCTTTTTAACACGTTGAGCGCCACGTCAGCCATCAGTGGCTGACACTAGACTTTCCGTTTAGGCCGCGTCAACCATCGGTGGCTGACACTAGATTTTCTGTTTAGGTTCCGTCAACCATCGGTGGCTAACAGCGTGTAACATGAGAACTATAAAATTTTACACTATTTTGCGTTAAAAATGTAAACTATTTCGTACTACGATCGGAAACATCGGCCCTTTAATATCACTGCGTATAAGCGGCGCTCGTGGCCTGAACGGGATTGTCTTAGAAATACGCGTGGCGCTCAACGTGTTAAACGTCTAAAATTCCTCTACAAAGGCATTTGAGTTTTGTATTACATAGTAATTGCTAAAATAGGCCGTAAGGCATAATACGTTTGTCTATATAAAAATAAATATTACTTGATTACATTTTATATGAATTGAATTTTTTACTGCGTTTCGTTAAAAAAATGTTTTTAACTCGTAACTTTAAACATTTTAAATAGTACCAAAATGACTTTCTAATATAGGTACATAATTTTAATTTGGCACACAAAAGTGTAATTACCATTTTTTATGAATTTTGTAATATACCTTAAAAATGATATGATACAATCCAGATATTTTTAATTTTATATGTTTCGTGTTTCTCTATTATCTAATTGATATGCCCAAAAGATTTGTGTAATACAATTTACTTATTTTTACCTAACATAGTCTAAAAACTATATAATAACTCAGATTACAATACAATTAAACTGAAAGACTAAAACGCAAATAAATAAATAATACTGTTGTAAACAACACCCCCTACATCGATTATATCTACGTACTCCCGCTATACATAAACAACGTGTAACAATATCACAGATTTTTAACTTTGTAACACTAACAGACGATTATCTACAATAGCAATATAACTTGAGGCGCGCGTCATGCACGCAGTGGCTCTGGTCGCCGTACAGGTTGAGCCTGCTGACGGTGCCGGCCAGCAACCAGCCGCCGCTGTGCCGGCGCAAGGTCGCCTCGAAAAGGCCGTCCCCTGGCGCCGTGCGCACCGTTACAATGAACTCACGCCACCCCACTTCGTATTCTTCTGGCGTCCCCACTTCCATCTCTGTTATTTCTAATATCTTAGCGAGCAGTAGTCGCTGGCACTGACGGTGGGGACGCAGCATCACATTCAGTTGCCGCACAACTACCGCGCCCGCCGCGGTCGCCTCCTTGCTTGTAGTAGATATCCTCTTTCCAGTGAGACACGTACACCAGTGATCGTCGATTCCAGCGATGGAGCATGTTCTATTACTTGGAATTGGCAGAAATAAACTAATGCTTCGATCCTGAGCGTAGTGCGAAGAACTCCGGTATCTTACTTTATCATTTTTGATACTATCCATGTTAACGAGATCCGATAGGGTTGCGTACAAGTCAAACGGTGTAGTGAGACGCCTGCTGTTTAATTTCAAGTTATCGTAAGCCATTTCGTAGTTGTCGCGGAAGGAGGACGGCAACAGGATGTGAACGAGCGGCAACCTCTCTTCGAGCCTGCCTTGCTTGGTGAGCCTGATGTCGCCCCAGCGTATGCCGTGGTCGCTTAGCAAAATTAAAATTGTGTCATCTAAATATTTTGATATGTCTAAATGTTTTAAGAACGTTTCGTAACTTTCGTCCATAATAACGGGGTAATTCAAATAGTCGTGACTCATAGTCACTTCCCAAAAGAACCCAAATAATCTTGATGATTTCAAAGTTTTTGTTAAATCTTCTATATAGTCTAGTAAAACTTGATAAAAATATTTATTTCCCATGCATATAAATGAGTTAAAATCTTTATTATTGCCAACTCGTAGCTCCGCCTCGTGTATAAATGTCCGTATATAATAGTCGGTGGGCGTGCCGCTAAACCCCAGTTTTTCAAAGTTAAATGTCCCTAAGCTGGCGCTGTCTTCGCCAAGTGCGGTGAAGTAGCCGGCCTCTTTGAACCAGTCCCATATAAAAGGGCAATTGTCAAATGTAGCTCTTACGTTAGGCCAGCATGTTCTTTTCAGATCTGTGTCCCGTATGCCGAGTAGCATCGGTATTATATTGGGGAATGTATTGTCTCCAACTTTATTGTAACCAAATAATTCTATAGCACCTTTCTTTTTTAAATACGATAAAGTTTTAGGCATCGTCCTGTAGAAATTTAATCGAGAAATCGCATCGATGCCCAACACCAATACATTGTATCCCGATTGATTTATAGGGGCTTCTGTTGAATCTTCCTTGTACGATAAAAAAGGTTTCTTCATTGCAAATACATAAAACTGTTCGTGTAATATAACGTTGTCACGGTTTGTACAGGATACTTTAACAAATTCATTACTCACTTCAATATAATCGTAGAAGTAAACGCATTCCTCATACTTAACCCTGTCGTCTATATCTGCTGATGATATGTCGCTTATAGACAAAGGTCTGTAGAATGCTTTATAACAGCACGTTATATTAGTATTAGGGAGGTACTCAACATTTGCAGGCACTAACCAAATATGCGTTTCATTATTTTTTAACAACGATATGTCTTTATTTTTGCAAGGTTTTAAATGTGTTGGATATTCGATAAATTTTCGTATACTTTCGTCGAATGGATGTAAGTCTGGAATGGTACAGCCTTCAGTCTTGATAGTAAATCCTGCGCCAGAATCGAAGGGATCATATCGATGGGTAGAGTACCAAATAGTGCTGACCTCCCGTTTATATCCAAATATGTCAGTACTGTTATTTAAAATTAGCATTAGAAAACTGCCGCCGGAAATAGCCGCCAAAAGTAATACGTAGCGATACCTGATGGCAGCCAAACGACTGACGATATTTTTCGTCATGCTGAAACAAAATTATTTCTTTTTTAATTGCTTAAAACAGCATTAATGCATTTGAAATTAATTTAACTTTAAAAGAAAGTATTTTGAATTTCGATTACGTATTCAATATAAATTTCATATGATTTGTTCTCATTAATAACAAAATTTATTAACAATAATTAAGGAAAATATTAATTATTTTTTAACAGTATGATATGTCTGATGAGTGTAGTGCTGGACGACAAAGCTCTGTTCTCCCTCCTACCCTTTTCTTATAAGGACAGTATGAGAAGTAAAAATTTATTTAGCAGGGGAAGGGATACATAGGTAGGAAAAATATCTACTTTTTGTGCACCATTTCATCTATTGACTGATATTGGCAGTGGTAACTTGGCTATTTTAGCGAGTTCAAGAGGCTGATAGCTCCTATGCCTTCTAGTATAAAAAAAATATATAAATTAAAAAATAGCCAAGTTGACAAAATATTTTTTTGTAATTGAATGAATACTTTAACAGTCGACTTACCTAACGAGTTAATCAAAACACTTAACACAACATCAAGGGTGTTAACGGGCGATCCACATTTTTAGATAAACATCAGTCCCTTTTTATCCTCAATCATACTTATGAATTGAGCAGTAATCAAACATTAATATGTTAAGTTAATAAAATGTAAACTTATTTAAACCATAACTTTACACTTTTTGTTAAAAAAAAGAATGTGTCGCTGGTGTACTGTGAGGAGAAATGGCGGGGCGAGACTACGGGTCGCAGCGGAGGGCTCGTGGACCGGAGGCTGTGGGCATGCGCCAACTACACCGGCGACTTTGTTTCCATTGTATCATAGGGTACGACATCATTCGATATCGGTTTTAATAATTTTAATAACACGACTGCGTTTAATTTATAAAATAATGCTGCTGAGCTTAGTAACTTTTTGGATTTCTTAGTACGCTTATTTATAGTAATTACATTTTAACTAAGATGTCATGTTAAAGTCATATTTTTTTTCATGGTAACATAAGCAACAGAATTCTTACCTACGACCAAAAGTTTTTGTAAAAGAAACAGACACTACATAATTAAGATAAAGACAAAGTTATGTCATAATACGTTACTTGCAAGGAATATTGTATTGATAATTTTCACATCCTACTTTTTTACTGAAAGACAATCTTTGTCACAAAATGTTTCACCTAGAGGAAGCGACGTAGCTTAGTTCCAATGATTAGTATGCATTCTAATGTAATAAATAAACGCAAAAACTAATGAACCGATTTCAAATAATCTTTTGCCATTAGCAAACTACATTATCACCGAGTAACATAGGCTATGATGGTTACTACTTTTTTTTCTAAAGCTAATAATTTCTACATTTATAGTTATTGGAAAGATGGTTATTCTGTGAAAACTATCTGTAATCATCCATTCCAACAAACAAATCCTATCGGTTTCATTAATGGCGCTGGGTAATTCTGCGTTTAATTAGTAAATTTTTTACCTTTTTAATAGTAATTATTTAGATAAATTTGTAATCTTTAATTATCCCGTTTTAGTACATCATTACTTTTATTTTATTTCGTGATGTGTTTAAAAAGATTATGATTCTAAAAATAACAAAATAATAATAATGATGTGTTTCTTCGTCTAAACTTTGTTTTAAATGCAAAAGATGTACCGTATTACGAAATAAATATAATAGCGATGCCCCTGATGTCTGTTTTAATAAAATATCGTTAAATACAGTTGACATTTTTGAAAGGAAAAAATTATAATGAAAACTACATGCAGTTATTATTTTCTGCTCACCGCAACATGCAATCTCGTGACTGTTCGAAGCTTAACGCTAGATTATAAAATAAATGTGAATAAAAAGTAAAAGAAATGAACAAGTCACTTTGAAATTCCCCTTAATGTTGATTTTCATTCGTATGTTGACCGTGTGTCTGCGTCACGAAAGTCAATTTATAGTTGACCTACCATACTTTTCATTCTTTAATGTAGGTAATGTTCCAATCAATATGTAACGAGAAATAACTTAAACATTCCAGCTTTTCGTTTACCACAAAAAATCAAGGACTTTGCATTCCCGACGTACGTAAGGATTGAAACGAATGGTTTAGATTAGTAACCCCACGGCGGATATAATATGTTGTGCGACGTCTTAAAAAATATCGGTCTATCACGCAAATGTGATTAACTAAGAGGACTTTTGAGCTACCTCCTAATATGATAGGACTATTGTCTCATATACCTAAGTCATCGTTGATATAAATATATTAGGTAATAAATAAAATATTTGATCCGATCAAATGTTACTAACCTTAAAATTTTAAAAATCCTTTTTGTAAGCAATTGTTCGCGGCAGCTTTGGTACAACTTACACTGCTTTGGTTTAACATTGTGTTATCGTCCATCATTGTTTAGGATTAATTGCTATGTTTACAGCCTTGTTAGTGTTGAGCCTTGTTAGTTTGTATATTCGTATATACACGTTCCTTTTCAAGTCAAAAAGTTATTATGTATTGACGGAATCACTTCTGTTGTTACGTTTAAAGAATATTCGATTTTTTATACAACATGGGCGTCGCCAAGAGGGACAGGAACAGCTCCAGGGAATAAGAGATTGAAATTTATTAAGTACAACAAAATGTAATGCCTACTATCCCTATAGATCCAGATATATAACTCAAAAACTAGTTGTCAGTATGCCAATATAAAGTTTGGACCATATGTTGCTAACCGTTCTCCTTGGAATAAAAAAATACTACGAGCTCCTAGATAGATCTAGCATAGATCATCGTCTGGGTATGTCCTTGACTTACGATGTACACATTTGAATCCTGTTTTAACAAATTAGTGATGTAATCTGAATACGACAATTTAGTTTGGTCACTATTTGCTAAGAGTCAAAAGTAAGTAAATTGTAACGTTTTTTTTACGGTATTAGTCAGTCTAATTAAAACAAAGAAAGCAATGAATATAAATTACTGCAGAAATAAGATAACCAAAACATTCAAACGTAATCAAAGATGGGATTCGTATTCAAACCATGTCATAGCGAATGGGGCTTTTAAAGATTGCGTTATTTGGATTATTACAGCATTATATTCAGTATGTGTTGATTTGTCTGAAACTTATTTTGCATGCACTAACTCCATACTGTTCATTGTAAATGTTACTATATTGGCCTTATGTTGTTGTATATGTATAAATTAAAATAAGTCCAAACAGTATAAGTCAATTTACTCAATTCATTAGGGGTGAGTCAGGAGGGGAAATTTTGACGCATGCGCCCTACTATTGTCACCCCTCACATTTCGTCGCACTTGTAAACTAACCCTAGTGTCTAAAAATAATTCAATTGAAAAACATTTAACAATTATAAGTCGATTACAAGATATGAATGAGGACCACGTCGTTCTCCCTCGAGGTGAGAGGCTTCGCTATTATTATGGGAGGAATTAGAAAGTTTTCTTGATGGAAAAATCAATAACTTAATAACAGAAGTATAACCTAGCGAGTTCCGCAGTATACGGAAGTGGAATCAATTTGTGATTAAAGTTAATGTGTTACTTTTAGTCCATATTTCTTCAGCAATTCTATCAGCTCATTGATGATTAACCGTACTGCTCCCCATTGGAAAAGGTGGAACTAAGGTATATGAAGAAATTTGATACAGTACATCTAGGCAGAGACTGGAACTTTGAGTTATGAAGTTATTTGAGAGAAGTTAAATATGAGGTTTTGTACTTTGTAGCTAGGTACAAGCTGTGACAGCTGCTGCAAATGTTATCTGGCATCATCGAGGTTTCCTGAGTGTTGTTACGTAGTTCTATATAACATATTATTTATTCCAGGTCCTGGCCCTTCTCTTCCTCACGCTGATCCCGTGGCCGGGGCCGTCGGTTTTCAAGATTACTTGTTCTCGTGACAACTCCAAAATAGTACGAAAAGTGATACAAAACAAATGGATGCCAGTACTAGAAAGATTTCAGGTCAGTTACCTTAATTACGTATTTTAAGATTAAATTGTTTAGACTTTTCGTAACGTAGATATTTTTAAGATAAATAAGACGTGTGTATTTTTTCTCGTTTCGATTTTCGGTGGTAAAAATATAAACATTTGTAAAGGTAAAGCTGCCTTTGGAGTGTCCATTCCACCCGGCGCGCGACATCTTCGCGCCGCAGCACGCCGCCAAGTTGCAACACCGCGCCTCGCAGTGGACCTGCGCCTTCTGCGGCAAGTCCTTCTACGAGGAACGACACCTCGACACGCACTTCGACCAGCGACACAAGAACCAGATTAACAAGGTATATACACATTTCTGTATAACAAAGTCCCACAGAGAAATAACAGAAATCTTCGACAATCTGGAAAAATCATTGCATCATCAATATGACTATGTCATAGGAGAATCACGTGTTGATATATCACACACTATAAAAATAATATTTAATAAGTAACTCATCGTGTTGGTTGTTTGGTTTACAGGCGGAGGATGCGGTATGCCTGGCAGACTACTGCGACATAATGCGGTGCCAGGTGCTGGCGGCGCACGGGTTGTTGAGCGGCGCAGGCAAACCCGTTACGGATGTGGAGGTTTGGCGTGACCTGGAGGCGGCGCGACGTGCACTGGCGCCGGCAGGGGCGCGAGGTTTGGCGCGGGCGCCGCAGCGACACCGCCAGCGCCCTCGGCCCGGTTCTCCACCAGCGCCCGACTGCCCGAGAACTGATCCAAATGCTGATAATCCCGGTAAGTCTCGTTTGGATACTCCAATAATTCAATTGTCCTTTTCGCTTATCTTATATAATAATTGAAATCACAGAATCAGAAGAGAAAAGAAGAGAAGAGAACGAGGGTGACACAAATCAAACTGCAGAGCTATGCGACGCCGACACGGTGGAGTCATCGCTGCCTCCTGACAGCAGACAAAAGAGATTAGCGGACTTGCAGGCAGAGCGCGCGGCTTGTGATCCCTTGAGGTTGCAAGCAATTAAGGTAACTTCTATTTAGTAATTTATAGCAAGTGTTTGCCTGTCTATTATCTGAGGCAATCCTTATTCTGACTAAGTTTGTTAGGTAGTTGTCTTCGCCACCGCTTGCATAATTTTTTTTCTATATTCACTAGGTGCGCTGTGAAAAAGTTGTTCATTCCTGCATTGCTACTCTCCTGCTGCATCTAACACAACACCAGTTTACGGAATTAGAAGGTTTGTATCCCTTATTTCTAAATGAAAGCCGCGAAACTTAAAATTATTTCTCACATACGTATACAATATAACTTTAGCTATCTAAATTTTACAATATCATTTCATATTAAGCCACTATATCCAGCAAAATAACATTTCCGATGAAAATATGAAGCATAATGTGTGTAATGTATGGTATGTGTGAGCAGAAGAGATGCAGCGCGCGGTGTGTTGGTACCTGAGCTGCGACCGGTACTGGGAGGAGGCTGCGCCAGCCGCGCGCGCATTCCCCTGGCCACTGTTGCTGGCGCTGGCCACCGGCCTTGCGCTCGCACTCTGCATGTGCTACTACATCATATGGATCGTCTTCGAGTACATGCATTATTATTAATACGTAGAATAATACTATAATAATATTTAAAAATAAAATTATTTTTGATTTTAGAATGCATTGAATGTTTATTTTTATTATTTATTTGGGTATTTCTTCAGCATTATGTTACGCCTTATTCAAAATGTGCAAAAGTCCAGATGCCAGCCTATCACCTATTGGGGCATAATTTCCTCGGATTGGTTTCTTAATAGAGATCAAGTGGGGCTTTGGTGTGAGTGTACTACTTTGGGACTATTTAACTGGCTTGGTATAGTTTAGTTGTTATTTGTTTTTTGCTTAGCTTGTACATTTTTTTTCTTGGATTTGATCAATGAGCTTGGTTGTAAATAATTACAATTATGTTATCAATTTAATTATATTTTTATTTAGCTCTTTTATATAATATTGACAATGCGTGTGTTAAGTTCTGAGGAGGGCAGCGTGGCGGGGAGTGCGTCGGTGTCACTGACGACGCACTCGTCGCCGACACGCGGTGAGCGTCTGGCGGCCGAGGAGGCGCTGGACGAGGAGCAGGACGACCACTACATCTACGTCACCTACCCGCCAGAGCTGAAGCGCCGCCTGCTCGAGAGGTACGCCAACAACCGCATCACGCTTATTATACTCACACCATTCTTGCGACAGACGCGAGTCGACTGATCTCATTACATCTTATCTATTATAAAATTCGTACGCAAAAACGTATCACAGTTTTGTAAATTGTTAGTTTACGTACCAGAAAAATTAAGAAACTATTTATACACATAATAAAATAATTAAATATACATACTAACTATAATAAAATATTTATCAGTTTAATTTATTATTGCTAATTTGAACTTGAGTTTAATATAGTCGAATGGACGTCGTATATTGTGTGTAGATATGTATAGGAATCCTTAGCGATTAACATAAATGATTGTATTGTTTTAGTTCACATATCATTATTAGAATAGATGACAATAATGAATTCATTTTGCTAACAATTTTCTTATAATGTTACGGGACACATGCTTTCAATTTAGAAATATATTTACATACATATTTAGACACACGTAGCTATTTAGTTAGAGATTATTGTTATATTTGTGATGGATATTTGTAGTAACTAATTGATTTATTTTATTGTTTTAGCTGCTACAATAGAACAACTCGACTTTGAAATCAAAAATGTCGTCCCGTTGCGTCGTGCATGACTTGAAATGATTTTTTTTAAATGTAGTTCAATAGAAGCAACTGAGACATTGATCTAGCTAAAGTATGGCCACGTTTGACTGTTCCTTATATCGATAGACTTAGAAATATTATATGCAACATATAACATAACATATGTATATACTTTGTTGTAATGCATCAGCAATACAAGTATAAAATGCATAGTATTTCAAATATTTTAAAAAAAGTATGTTTTGGGCATGAATGTAATGTAATAAT
This sequence comes from Papilio xuthus, assembly GCF_000836235.2. Lineage (NCBI taxonomy): Eukaryota > Metazoa > Arthropoda > Insecta > Lepidoptera > Papilionidae > Papilio > Papilio xuthus. The sequence continues at coordinate 1,684,190 of NW_013531052.1, read as the reverse complement.
TTTTTTCTTTATACTATCATAAATATATATGTTAATTTATGATAGTAACATTTCTGCAGTTTTAAAGCTTTCAACGATCAAAATAAAACCTAATTGTTTTAACTTTCAAGAATGAAAGGTACAATATTTGTCCTGGGAACACTTATTCACACATTATTACGTAAATGGGTACTTAATTAAAGGCATTTTATAAATGTGACTCTTATATTATTTGATTATTTAAAGAGCAGACCATAAATCAGGCGGGGGACTAAATGGATATAATTTATTTTTGAATACTTTCGATGTAAGGTGCAGTGTTAACACCGACATAATAAAGTTTTCAATGGTCTCGTCTAATAGCTAATGGTCTAGTGATTGTTATTAGTTGAATAACTTTTTAATCTGTGTCAATATATATTTTTAATCTAGACGTTATTTAGTCTAGATAATTTTTAATTTTTAGAAGTAGTTATTGCTTAAAAACGAGGTGCCTATTATATGTGTTTATCATAAGGTTTCTTTTTGCTGTTTACTCATGTTATTGATTTTGAACAATTAATATTAAGTCCATTTAAAAAAATAAAAAGATTAAAAATAAGTCATTGTAAAATATTACATAGCTGAGTGAATTAGAGAGATGCCACACGGGCGCCGCATCGCCTATGGTTTCATTGTTATACGTTGAAGCACATCTCACACAACGTTCCAATGCCTTACAGTTTTTTATGAGAAAAGAATTGCTGTTTGATGCTTTAAAATACTGTTGTACATTACTCTCTAAGTCATGATGACGATTCGTATGGAAGCATGAATATGAATAAATTTTAATTTTAAACTGCGTCACGGCCCGTGTTGCATCAACCTAAACGGCGCATTTCTTCATTTTATCAATTAAATGAATTTTAGATATTATTATATTAATTTAATCATTATATCGTCACTGTGATGTCAAGGCACAAATTATTATTCCTGTTCATCTTAGTTTTATGAATCAACGAATTAAAATAATGATATCTTTATTAATGTTAATGTTTTCAATCGACGAAAAAGTATTGTAATTCGTTTTTCATGAAAAAAAAATCGCATAAATTTTAATGGAATAAGAAATGTACAAAATAAGTTAGAATAAATTAATAAATACTATATATTAGCGTACAAATAGTGTTTTAAATATTTTATTGCAGGTTAGAATTTTTTGTTATGATTTTTTCCTTTTTTATACAGCAGAATTATATTACAGATTATCTAAAATACTTAGCAAGGTTGATATCAAGTCTAAATATATCTAATTTCATGTACAAGATTTTTTTTTTGTTATTGATGCGATTAATGAGTAATAGATTGTTTTAAAGTTATATTCAATGTATCTAACTTAACGAAAACTTTAAAAGAGGACCATTATGAGAGAATTTTATCAATCTGATTTCGATTTTAATAAACTTTTTTTATTTATGATATGAAGACTGAAAATCTCTTCACTTCGAAAAGTTGGATTTACGAATTTGTGAAAAATATTTCCAATAAATTTGTATGTAGGTTGTGATTGTTTTGTTAATAAAATTATTTTTTTTTAAATTGTCACAAATGCAATTTATAAGAGAATTTGTAAAGTATAAACAAACTTCATGCTTTTAATGAAAACATGTAGTACAAAATTTATATTTCGATATGTATCCGATTGAATTTGTGTAACGAATTATAACTAACATTGTAGGACCATTATAAATTTTGTTATTTACTTGCAATAACTAAAAAAAAAAAATCCCAAAATATATGTATTTGTATGCTTAAATTATGCTTGTTTTTAATGAATTATTGTTTTTTTTTCAATTGTTTTATCAATATTTAATATAAGTTTTTGATATTTAAAAACATAATCATATTATTTAAAGAAATTCTTAGAACGCTTTAGACCGCCTTTAGGGTAACCCCTAAATATTTTTAAAATTGTAAATTTCACAAATCTAAATGATAAGCACGTGCACATTTTTATTATTTAAAAAATAAATGAATTAAAAAAGTTTGTGAAATAAAGCAAATTAAATTAAGTTGTTTGTTTTATTCTAAAATGGTAACAGGATATTGAAATATTCTCACGAACGAGAATTGGAGAAAATTTCATCAGAAAAATGGGACTGTGAATTTTTTTTTAAACTTATATAAAAATATTCTAAATACGTGTAGTTTATTTGCGCAGATGAATGTTAATAAAAATCTTTGATGAGGAAAATTCAATTACAAGTATGTAAAGGTATTATTGAATTACAACAAAATAACAAGAGGATACGATTTTTTTGAGAATATATATTGATAAAAATAACAACGTTAATTACTTAACTTAAGCATATTTAACTCCTTTCCATACGGACGTGCCTTCGATGATACATTTACAGCCGCAACCGGTTGGGCAGTTGTCGTGTTGAGAGAACCTAAAACATATTTTTAGTCTACAATTTAATTTTGAAACATTATGAAGCTGCATTACAGCTGTTTCGACACAGAACACTGATGAACAGACACGTCAATAGACTAAAATAATTAGTTTGCATCACAGATGGAACATCTGAAGAATAAGTTGGAGGATACCACGTGTAAGCTGTAATGCCTGGTTTACATTGTGCCAGTACAGCAGCACCGTAGCCATGGCCTGGTATGAACTGATTTGACTTAATGGCACCAGTTGCTGTGTACATTATGCTAGTTGTATGCTTACCAGGTGTGTAGATGTTGTGCGTGTCCGGCGTGTCCGCAGAGTGCGCAGGCGACGGCGAGGCCGCGCACGCCGAGCGCGCAGACTGCGCAGCGCAGTGCGGGTCGGCGACAAGCTGCGCACGCGCCGCCGCGGCACACGCGTCCGCACCACGCGCACTCCCACACCGCCTCCGGACCCGGCGACGACACACGCTCCGTGCGGCTTTGCACTAACTTCATCACCTACGGTATAAACTTATACTTACAAAAAATACTATTGTAAATGGATTATGGAACTTTATGAATTCATCATCAACCTGCCTTTTTCCCTATGGAGAGTATTACCTCTGTTCTCTTGTACAAGAGCTGCCACCGATGCAGTATGTCGGCGTAGACCCGCTTGAAACAGTTGTAAAGGTGCGCTGTGCGCTCGTCCAGCACACAGGCGGCTCGCTCCGACCGCCACAGCGACTCCGTGTGGAAGTTCTCCGCCTCGGAGCACGAGTTGCTGCGCAGTATGATAGGCAGCGTCCACCCGTCCGCGCTTATCTCACTGTACTGGTTTACTGTACTGTACGGTGACGTTCTATTCCCCTAGACAATGAAAATGCAAGCGTATTGTGTTTCAGTTTTACAAAAATACAAAGTAGAATATAAATTATCTGTATAAAACTTACACAACTCGATGTACTGATGGTAGATTGTGAGCTTGAACTATTTATGTCGCTGAAAACTGCAAACGCACTCGCCAGCATGGCGGCCATTTGCAGATCTGAAGATTTAGCGTAGTGTGATATTCTGTAAAAAAAATATTTTCAAATTTTTTCATGTGTAGTAAATTAGTAGAATGCTATAGGAATTAAGTTTGTCACAGTGAAGGGAAAAGGTGTTCAGAGTAAATTTGTTAAGATTGTACTCACAAGGTCTGCACGAGGTTGCAGCAGAGCGGGTGTCCGACCCAGCCCATGCTCTCCTCGCTGGAGGCGAGGTGGTCAACAAGCTTCGCGGCGAGTGCCCGCGCCGCCAGACCCGCTAGGCACCATGAGTGCGCCAGCTCCACTTCGCCCTCCTCTGTCGCCACTTTTGCGTTCCTCTCACACATATCTACAAAGACAACATTTCATTCCAAAATACCAGTTTTATAAACTGATGAAAGAATTCTATAGTCTCAGTTATACAGTACCAACAGGGTCGTCTGCATTGACGATGTATTTCTCAGCCAACGTCCTGTTTAAGGGAAAGAGGTTGGTGGCTGCGTAGACCACGACGCGCGGCGACGAGCAGCCCGATATGCTGCCGCGGCTGCGCATGTTGCCCGCGCGCCGGCTTTGAGCTTTCTTAAATCATACCAAAATAAGTGATTTTTCAAAACAGTAATAAAAAGACGATGGAAAAAAATTGTGTAATGTGGTTCTTTTGTTTACAATGTGTTTGATAGGTGGAAAGTCATAGTTAAATAAGGACGTACACATTTAAGAGTAATAAAAAATTATAGTAGGCCAAGATAACTTACCCATCTATCTTGAAAATAGAATGTGGTGATAGAATTTGAGGCGTGTCTGTGATGCAGCTGGGGAAAGCCGGAAGCGTTGGTGGGCGAGGGCGTGGTGGTGGCGTGCGGGGAGACGGAGCTGTAGCCGCCGGCGAACAGGCCCGGGGTCAGCGACAGCGAGGACATGGAGCGCGGAGTGCCCGCCTCGTGCTTGAGGGACAGCCGGCGCGCGTTGGCCGGCCGGTTGAACACCACCAGGGTACTGACGCCGCACCACTTGGCGCCGCACGTCCGCGGGAAAGGGATGCACGAATCACCCGCGTTCTCACTCTCCGATTGACTTCGCTGACTTGACTTCATAGAGTCCGTATCGTCGTTAGACTTTACTGGAATCTTGGAGGATAGAAAATGTTTAAAAATACAAATAATATTCTGAGAAAAAGTCTTTCAAGTAGTAAAATACTCATCGATAGTTAAATAACGAAGTAAAATAACAAAGAATGTTACCTCATCAATTGATGTGGCCAAAGTTTTTAAGCAGTGCAACAGACACCTATGTCCTTCTTTCTTTTTACGATACGCCGTTTTGTTGATGGCTTGTAATATTTTTATTGTAGTAGCACTATCAACGTTAGTTCCCGAAAGCCAGGAGAACTTTGGAATGGTGAGCTCGGTAACATTTCTAGGGAAAGTTACTTGTAAATTTGCAATATAACCATTGCGTTCTGAATGAATTTGGCAGGTCCGTGTTTCTATATTCATATCTGTCACTTCAATGTTTGCCATTTCTCTAATTGACTCAAATTCCTCATCAATAGATGTATTTTTATGTGTTATTTTATTCTGAAAACATCAATTAAGATTTAAAAAAAAACAGAGAACAACAAATTCATCAATGTAATGGAAAGCTAAACAAACCATTTGTATATCCTTATCATTTTGTGAGAGATCAGTTACAGAGCCCACTGTTGATGCGTAACTAACTGTAAGAAACATTCAAATAAATACTTCTACTTGTATTACATAAATTCGTTAAATGTTTGTTAGAAGTTTTGAAAAAAGGTTGAAATAATGTGGTGGATTGAAAATAGTTTTACTAATAAACTTTGTTCAAATTAAAAAGAAATACCAAACTGATTTAATTCTTTTTTCAAAAGTCTGGTTACAGACAGTTCTAAATTTAAAACTCTGCTACATTCTTTGCAATTTTTTTTAATGTTACCATGTCAAAAAAATGTAAATAAAATGATTTGGGTTAACTCACAGTCACTGTTATTATCTTCCTCACCATCTACATCGTCAGGTAAATAATGTGAGCACATTTTTAACAGCGATGGGTGCATTGTCCATATTCTCAAAGACTGATCCCTGCCCCATGTTATCAGCTGATAATTGGATGGGGAAGTGTTTGGTCTCCATACCATGGTTTGAACAGTGTCTGTATGTCCCACTAATCTGGTGGTTAAAGTACCTCCTACCCAGATGCCAATGACTCCTGCTTGCTCAACTCTAGGTAATCCTCCCCAACCAACACCAATGGTCAACAAGCCACTTCCAAATGGTGTATAAATTGCTCTCCATACTGGAAAATTTGTTGTTATAACATTCTCAGGTCTTCTAGCATTATTAATGTCAAAGTATTTTATACTTCCATCATGACTAGAGGTGACTAGCTGATATTCATGATGTGGGCTCCAATCTACACCATGGATTTTACACAAATGAGCTGAAATATAATGTATTGGAGAACTTGGTTTTCTGTAATCCCATATCTTAATATCTCCATCATGTGCAGTAGCTACTATATGAGAAGCAACTTTATTCCATTGTACTTGGGAGGCTCCAGCTGAAATATACCAAATAAGTTTACAGACAATGTTTATCATTTATTTAATAGCAAGAATAAAGACATTCTGAATGAGATAAGTGTAATCACTTATGTAAACATCTGTGTTTACTTATGTAAATGAGTAGCAGTACAACAATTACATTTAATTAACAGAAAATTGCACAGCTTACCAACAGCACATAATGATACTATGGGTTTTCTTGCATCTCTTAAATCCCATAAATGTGTGAAAGTATCTATAGAGCATGTTGCAAGGAGATTGTGATCTTGTCTGTGAAAATGAGTATCACTAACGACCCGCGTGTGGGCGCGTAATGAACATATACATGTGAGATCATTGCCCGCACGCCATTCATACACGTCAACTCGTTGGTTATTCTATAATATAAAAATTAGATAAATGATTTAACGATATTATTAAAAAAGTAATAAAAATACTAAAAATATGTTTACAGCAATAGCACAGAGGTTTTTCCCTTGATAGTTCTGGCACCATTCCGCCCCAGCTACATCGTATTTACTATGACGAGGATACTTTTTAACGATATCACCGAGTGTGTCATCTTCTAGGTTTATCTGTTTAATGGCCAGCCACCTTCGTCCTGCTAACAAAACATTGTTACCCGAATAATCAACAGACATAGCGGTTGCCTGCAATTCTCTGTACTCCCATTTCATAACTTCAGAACTCCAATGGACCGACATATTAAAAAAAGATAAAAATATGAAAACTTCCTTAAACTAACACAAATATGAGTCTTTATTTAGTATGTTGGCCTAAAAACTAAATTAGTAAAATCATATCGATACAAAACAACTAATATGTCATCACAATTTGACAGTCAGCTGTTGTTGAAGTTGAAGTTTACATTCCATTCCACGGCGCTATTCCTTATCCTTACGCTTTAGTGCAAGTATTGAGTTTTAAAATAAATATCACAAAATCCACACTTGCTTAGAACAAAACAAATACATATATATTATGGGTGATTATTTAAGAATATGCAGTTTTCATTGTCGATTTCTTGCAATAAAAATCTCTCATGCCTCTATGTCCACTTGTTGTATTATATTTTGTTTGTTAAAAAACAACTTGTTGATGTCAAGTTGTAACTGTCACTGTCAAAGTATTGAAATCGATCAACAACGATTAATATCTTTTGTATGGGATTTTATAAAATGAAATACTTTTCGTGTTTTATGTAAAAGAAAATCATAATAAATATAAAGCTACTATATTCACAAATAAAATTATGGTATTAATTTTAAGGACCTGGCGCCGGAAAATATTGTTTACTGCAATACTTCAGTTTATTATTGGTTTATTTTTAATATACTTTTATTGTGAATATGTTATTTATTATGTTATTCAAATACAGGTACTTTGATTCAGGACTAAAAATAAATCTATTTGAACCATGTCAATAGTTCTAGTATACTATGTTCATCAATTTTTTATAATTAATGTTTGTTCGAAGTGCGGATGGCCGGCTCTTACGAAACAACCCATAGATGGGCTAAAACCAGTGCAAGCAATGGTTCTAGCAGATACTCATTTGCTCGGTTCTCGAAATGGGCATTGGTTTGATAAATGGAGAAGAGAATGGCAGATGCATAGGGCTTTTCAAACAGCTATGACTTTACATCAACCAGAAATAGTTTTTGTTTTAGGTATATTTTTCATGCTTATTTTCCGTATTTATGAAATTTATGACACTCAAGTGGTTTTATTTTTTCATTTGAAAAAAAAAATTGTTTGCAGGAGATTTATTTGATGAGGGTAAATGGTGTTCCCAGAAAGAGTTTGATGAGTATGTCAAAACATTCTTCAATTTATTCAAAGTACCAGATGAAACATCTATGTATTTTGTGGTTGGCAATCATGATATTGGATTTCACTACAGGTAATTCTTTCTTTCTAGGAAAAGGGTGGAAAGGCAAAAGGACTAAAATTGGGTCTCCAGTGTGTGGTTGTGTTACACTAGTCCTGGTCCATTGCAACTGACATTGTTGCTGCTGGCATCTACCACTGTTATATACTAGACCTATATATAATATCTTCATAATAACTATTGTTTGATGATTCCTTGATATATATTAAGCATGTTAATTTTCAAGCATTACACCACAACTTCAGAGTAGATTTGAAAAACAGCTAGCTGCTCCTCCTGTTAAACTAATAAGTATTCGAGGGAATCATTTTGTCCTTATCAACTCAATGGCGATGGAGAGAGATGGTTGTGCATTATGTTCCCGTGCTGTGGATGAAATTGATAAAATTGCAGGTAAGTAATATTACTTTTGTATTATTTATTTTAGAGTTTTATTCAATTAAAAACTTGTAACATAGAACATTATGAGAATATATTTTTGCTTTTTGTCACATTTCTTCATCACCTATGTAAAATGTAAGATTTTGCTATCTTAAATAGTTAATTGTGTCATAAGTCTTGTTGCTTAGTTGATAAGTCCTTTGTAAAGTAATGAACTCTGTGATAATAACTCAAATGTTGTACCTACTTATTATACATATATATTTTATCATATAATGTATTAATCTTGCAGATATTTTGAAATGTAGTAGCGGATCGCTGCTTTGCAAAAGTCATACTAGACTAGAACGGTATAGTCGACCTATAGTGATGCAGGTAAGGTGTCATTAATTTTTTGTTAAAAAAAAACTTCCTACCAAAGTCTTGTAAGATGAGATGTTATTTACATTCATACCTTACTAATATTATAAATGTGAATGTTTACATAGATGGATGGTTATTTGTCAGAAGGTATCTCCAGAAGTGATGCATAGATCTAGTTGAAAATTGGCATAGATGTAGAACATAGTCTGGAAGAATACATAGGCTACTAATTAAGTTTTTTTTTAATTATTCTCTTGCTATCAGTGGGTACTATATATATCTCAGTCATTATGTTGTATTCTTAACATGAGACATAATTTCAGCACTACCCATTGTACAGAGAGTCAGACAGCTCGTGCACAGAGCCCGATGCAGCACCTTTACCAGAAAGAAATAACTTATTTGTGGAGCGTTGGCACTGTCTCTCTAAAGAGTCAACAGAGTATCTAGTGGAGAGTTTACACCCGCGCGCCGCGTTCGGTGGGCATACGCATCACAGCTGCATGTTGCGACACAGCTTCGTCCCCACTGAGAACCATAAGATTGAGTTTATAGAGTACACGGTTCCATCATTCTCCTGGAGAAATAGACCGGACCCTAAATACTACTTGGTAAGGATATAATTCGACTTTATAATTTTTTACTTTCTAATTCTACTTCTTCCACATCAAGTACCACCTCACAGCCGAGTTCTATTTATGTTTAGGTATAATTTTATCTATTTGTGATTATAAGATTTCATACCGCGGCACAACATTTTGAAACATTTAGGAACTGTAATCAGAGATCCTCAGATATATTTTACTGGGGAGTTTTAACTTGGCTATTTGCTTTACGCGTCACAACATACTAAATGCTACATCTTACAAAAATTAAAAATCTGAAAGTTTAGATGGTGAATGGATGTTACTTTGAAAGCATCTCCTGAAAGGCTCAAGGGATGTTTATGAAATTTGGCACAGATGTAGAACATAGTCTGGAAGAACACTTAGGCTACTAATTAAGTTTTTTTTATTCCGCGTAGACGGAGTCGCGTGCAACAGCCAGTTTATTGTAAATATTAAGCGAGACTTTAAAATTCCAACCTATATAACGCCCAGCTGGTAGAGGCCTACTTTCACTGGTCTGCGAATTATGCATTTTCGAAATCTGTAGTATATTTGTAAACCTTTCCAAATGTACTTGCTTTTCTCGTAGCTACTACTTACGAAATGTATTATTTTACAATTTCAATATATTTCTAATAAATTGAACATATTTATTGATTCAATTAGAACTTGCAGCTTTCCTAAAACGTAAAGAAAAATTACCTAGTTTTGAATCAACTTTGTAAGCTCTGTGCGTCTGAATTTAGCGATATCATTCCAAATCCGCCCAAACCATAAGGCTTAAGGTATTTTCAAGACAGATTAAAAACACAAACAGAAAGACATGGCGTTTACAGGCGTCTACACTATGCCAATTGCGAAGGTATGGCTCTCAAAAGTAGTACTTGCCCTATGTTATTATAGTAATTGGACTGGCACTGGCGCCAGTGAGTTTACTTTGCCAGTGGTATGCTATCACTGATCGAGTGCTACTTGTGAAGCAGGCATTATGTAATTTTTTTTTTACAATCGTGAACTAAAATTGCATAATTCACTTAAACTTCGAATTAAAAAAAAACTTGATTAACGTGTTCTGAACACTGGCAGGCTTGCGATTTTATAATTACCGTCCTCAAACTCGCTTGAATCTTTGAAGGGGTTCCTTTTTTTTAAATAACGATTTTTTTTTGATTCTACTGAATTTGAAGACAACCGATATAGTTTGGTTTATAGTTAGTTATTTGGATGATAAAGAGCAAAGAATAAAACTGGGGTGGTCCATCTTTGTCTCATAGTGTTTCATTTCGTTAAACAGTTGACGTTAAGTCCGGAAGAAGTAAAAGTATCAAAGTGTGCGATGCCTCGCGAGTGGAACATGCAGGTGACAGCAGTTGTTATGTTGCTGGTGCTTCTTCTCTACTGCAAATACCAAATTTCAAGACCGACACCATCCAACTACAAATTGCTGTAAGTATTTTTAAAAGTTATCAAACGTACAAGAATATCTCAGGTGTTAAATGACTATTAGTTTCGTCAATATTACATTTACATTATTGTAATCAAGGGGGGTTGGCAGAGACTTACATGTTCGACAGTTTTCGGGTACCCATATTTTTATTATTTTGTTTCACATTTATAGCACTTTATAAGGTAAAAGTTTGTTTATCTGGAGCAGACAGTTGTATGCATTGAACTACGAGTATCAAACAGCAACACACTTCAATAGCCCTTTGTGTTGTCATAACAATATTCTGCCACTTTACTGATAAATATAATATCTCCTTTTTAACCGACTGACATAGAACGTGTTTGTATTATTTTATATCTTTCATATTTATATGTTCCAGTGTGACCGAGAACCAATTTTTTTTTTAAATTTAAGTACGAACAACAAGGTTAAATAGAACTTTCTCAACAAACCAATTACGTGTTTTAAATTTGACGATTTTGACTAGTGAGGTGTCGATTTGTATTCTTCACCGGAGTCCCATAGGGGTACAGACAGCATTTTTTTGCTTTGAATTAACACATAGTTTAACCTATGACAGATCGCCTTAATGACATAGTATATTTGGTAGATAAGGTTATAGACCGTGAGTGTGCCACTGGAGGGCGCCATTATCAAAATTGACAATTGATCTCTGTTAACATCATATCTTGATGATAATGACATATTTTGTAGTCATAATAATCGACCAGTGGGTTTCTGATATTATCTTTGACAAAACAGAGATAATATGTTTTAAACGAGGATTTTGATCTCAGAAATCGACGGTAAATATGTTTATGAATATTGCTAATCATTAGAAGTAAGTCATTGTCGATTGAATTGTTATGAATCCGTTTGAACTGGTGATAATTGGATTTATTAATTGCTTTATAATATGACATCCATTTGATAACACGTGGCAAGGATTTTTGATACAAGACTTTAGATATTAGGAAGATTATAATAATTATCATAATAAGAAAATGAAATGGTAAGCTTTGAAACTCTTATTTTGAAATGTAATATTGACGATTATTTGTAAATATTTTTTTCAGGACCGGTAAAAAGGTGTGAATCGTGCATATCAGCAATTTTCAATAAATTAAATTATTATTTACTTATTATATATATTTCTTCGACTTCATTATCCCACCGATATTTAAACCTATAATATGTAGTGTCATTTTAGTAATAAAGTAATTTATGTTTTTTTTATGGTTACAAGACTGATTATATGATTTACTGGAAAAAGTCGTTTTATTTTTAAGATTCCAATATTTTTATTTATTAGGTGTAATAAGTAATATTCAGCTTTATGTATGTTATAAATTTTATTAAATACATTAGGAACATTTCGTTTTGCCGTTGGCTAATATGATAAAAAAACTTAAAATCAGTTTAATACTGAAATACAATAATTAAGAAATGCAATATAACGATAAATGCAGCAATACAAATACAATAATTAATTATACATTTAAGTACGTCTCTTATAAAATAATTATTATTTAAAATATAAAAAGTGTATAACGTTTAAAATTAAAATATCAATCGAATAAAGAAACTATTAAAGCACTGTATTAAAAAGTAAAGTAAATACAATAATTTTCATCTATTAATTCTAGAAATATAAATAAAAATATATGTTATTCTGGTATATCGCTGAGGCGCATACCGCCAGGTCGCCGGTACATTCTCTCATGTATGGGCAATTCGCCGACCACGAAGCGCTCCAGCGCCTTACCCGCGCTCTTGGAGTGCCCCGAGCTTCGGAACGCGGTGCTGGCGTCCCCTCCCGCATACTCCAACATTATGTCTGCGCCACCGGGATGCTGCAAACAAAAAATGACATTAATTCATGGCCTCGAAGATGTACTATCAAGCGTATAAGTTTGGTAGATCAAGATTTTCACTGTCTCCGTCTGTCTCTAATTTAAACAAAAAGATTTTAATATAAAATTCGTTATCTTTGTTAATCAAATTATTTTAAAATATGTTAACAGAAATTTCTAGAATTTGAAGATCAAGGTTCAATAGAAATTAAAAAGATAACTCACCTCGTCCAAAAATGTAGTGATATCGTACACGCGGTCGTAGATAACCACCCAGCAGTCGCGTGGCGTGTCGTGCTGGGACACCTCGGCTAAGGTCAAGATGCGATCTTTGGCTTCTGGAGTTCCTGGTTCGATTCGCGTCTGCCATTGAGTCTTGGCCTCGACCGCCCACGGGTTCACGAGGCGTAGAGCTGTCATCGTGAGCGCCATAAAGTCAAACTCCGAGGAGTTCTGGGCGACGGGCAGCGGCGATGGAAGGTTTAGTTCGGGAGGCGCTTGCACGGTAGCCATGACGTCACGATTTAATTAATTACAATAAGTTCTTGTTTCTTCACTGGTTCTTCAATATCTCTGATAGTGCCAGAAAACGCGTCTCTTCACTGAAGGCTCACGTACTCAGATACTGATTATCTGTAAAGAGATAATTATATGCTGTTAAATTTCAGATTTACGGTTACTTTTTAATTTATAGTTAAACAATTTAATTCATAAATTTCCTATTTTAGCTAAATTCCACAAAAATAAATTGAAAAGTTGGTCGCATTTTAAAATTCGGTGTGATATAACTAAAGTTTTTTCAAACAAGGCATAATTTAGTAAGTTTTCCTGGCAAGCGGTCATTTTAAATGAAAAGTTTTCGCGAGCAAATTATCTTCTCAACTGGTTTATCAGTGGTAGGCGCAAGTTAAGTTTTTATGAAGACAAACTTGCGAATCTGCCGATCCGCTGCCTTACGATCCTCGCTTCGTTATCTACACTTGACGTAAATGAAATGTCCAAAATGATAATTTGATGACCCGATCTGACCCCGCTATTATTCGGTTGTTGGACTTATAACCAGATATCATTTGTTTAGTGAATTAAACGATTTTCAAGTGAATTTAACCGAACAGGACTAGTTCTAACTTTCTGCCGATGTTTGTAAACAAGTCGCGTCCGTGTGATTTATGTATGAGGTCATATGAGTTTTAGCGAAAACAAATAATATTTACCCCGTTATCTGATAGATGGAGGGAGCTTCTGTTATCTCTGCTGATGTTCGAAACGTGGAGAATGACTATCACACCAGTTGTCACTGAGCCACCACTGTTCGCAATCGATTAAAGTATTCTGTTTTATAGAATTATGCATGAGAGAGTAGAACATTGCCACAAACTAGTTATACTGTTTGAATTGACATCTATAACTTGTGATTTGTGAATGACTGTCGGAGCGCCGGCGCGGACCTTTTATAGCGGTTCTAGGTGGGCACGCGCCAAATGATCTGATGTAACAGTCGCTTATCTTGCCCGCACGCCGCGGCATCGCGCCTCGCCTCGCCTCGCCCTCCGCAACCCGCGCGCGCCCTGCTAGCACACCTATTGATGTTCAAATGTGGACTATTGAAAAACCTAACGCCTTTTGCATCATCCTATCAAAATTAGTAAATATTTTGTTACTAAAAATATCAAACAAAATTTATGCTCTAATGAAAAATTTAACATTTTTTGCGTCATACACCTATTTGCATATTATGTATATCGGAATATTTAGCATTTGCACTTATTTATGCTGCCGTCTTTTAATTTAAATTATTTTAATTTGCTTTTCCTTTGGATTTTTTTTGTAGGAAGCTTTTAATACAAATATACATGCAAATGAGTGTTAGTTGTTTTGAGTTATTGATGTGCGTAAGGAAATCCCTTATCATTTCGGCTTCATTTCGCAGTAAGCGAGTATAATCATTATTATGTTGCTTGTTTAGATTTCGTAGCATTGAACTTTTCAATCAGATAATCCAAGATGAATATTCTTATCTATTTTTATAAAAGTAGATTTATATAATACATTTTGGATACATGCTACATTATTTTTAATAAGATTACTTATAATGCCCTGAAAAACAAGCAAGCTGTAAAAAGTAACAGGCTGTTTATAAAAAAATTTCGAATTTGGAATAAAAAAAAAGTTGGTGCATTTTAATAAGCATAATTGGCAGCATTATACATAAATTATGCAACAAGATTAAATATCAGGTGAGAGCGACATAGACCTTGAAATATGCGATTCTTTCAAACTTGGCATTGGTATATGTAAAATGTTTAATATTGTAGACAGTTTTCTTTCAAATCTTATCCAATATTACATAATATATTTCTGTAGATTGTATATTAGTTTGAGAATTTTCTAACCTTAATTTATGCAAATTAGCATTCCAATGGGCGATGGTATCAATACAATAAATTCTAAGTTTTTGTTTTATACGAAGATCTTTTGGTTAAAAAAAATGTTTGTCATGTTAGGGTTCCATTTGTTTATTTTCTCGAACTTTAAGTAGGCAAAAACATGTAAAGTAATATATTATCACGCTCTTTCACAAAAGAAAGGTACACATATAGTACTATGTAATTAATTATACATCTACAGCAGTGGAAACTCACCTTAAAACAAACTAAAAATGTTCTTGCGAACTATTTTAGTAATTTTTCAAAAAATAATAAAAAATCAATCCATCCAAATTAAGCCATCTAATTTGTATCTAATCCGTTTAAAGCGAAATCAATGATTTTAGTATGTATACAATTTTTTAAATAACAAATATTACTGATTTTTGTAATTAAAACTTTTTCTTCGCTTATTATGATAAGATATAACTTAGTTTACATTTTATTATAATTGCTTAATATTTTTTTATTACCACGTATATGTTAATTATCATTTCGCGGTATTCCAAATTTAATAACTTGATATACTTAATAATCTTCGTTGCCTGATAACTTATTCCGTGACACGCATACGTTATGTGGATAAAATCAATAATTAAATAGATGACAAGGTTTTATTTGCGCATTTCAGAACGTTACTAATTTAATTACAGCCGAATCCGTAATTCGACCCCTAAGATCGGTATGAAGATGATTATATTGAAAGTTTGAATAATAGGATGGTAGATACAAAATTTTATATATATATTTACCTGTAACCAATAGTTTATTTTAGGTTGCTATTGTGCTCCATAGATAGTTTACCTTTTAGGCATAAGTAAATGATTAAAGATCGATTAATGAGATCGGCTGGTACTGGCCATGAAGTGAGAAAAAAAAATCTAAGCTCATATCGTGATAGGCAATTGATATACCGTTGGTTGAATTCGAAGAAAAAAGTTCGACAATATTTTTTACTGTATTTAAATTATAACTCTGTTCGATTATTATTTAACTTAAGATTTTTTTGTTCGTAAAATTAGCTTCGTTTATTTCCTTTCATTTATCATTAGTTGACTATCTATCTCAAAACTAACATTCAGTGAACGAACTCTGCACAAGCCTCTACAATAAATGTAAACAGGTTTATCATACAACTATCGCGACTGTAACCTTTGTAATGGTACTTTTTTTGTAGTTTTTTGTTGCCGAATTTATTACCTATTACTTTTAGGCGGTTATAAAAAGCTATCAATGTTATCTAAAAATAAAAACGTGGTAATACCAAATTTTAACCTTAAAATATACTTAAAAATAACCCAAAAGTAAAGTACCTGGTTACAGATTATTTTAGATGAACGCTTTGACGTAAGGAAATAAAAATCAGCCTGCGAATCGAGTAATGAACATAATCTTACTAATATTATAAATGCGATAGTTTTGGTGTATGGACCAATGGATCCATACTTGTTTGTTAGAGGTTTTTGCAAAACGGCTCTACGGATTTCTATCATATTTGAGATACATGTAGAACATAGTTTGGAAGAACACATAGGCTACAAATTAGTAACTGTTTTATTCGGCGCGGCTGGAGTGGCAGGCAACAGCTAGTATATGTGTTTACTACATTATAGGTAATCAGTAACGTCTTGCAAAACAAAATATATACGTCAGATACAAAGATCTTGATAAAATATAACAAAATAACATAATGACGTTAGAAGACGTAATATTTTGAGCACGTCATTGTTTTCGTTTCACGTAAACTATTTTATTGGCTGGTGTTACGAATGATTCAATTATGATTTTTGTTTCATTTACGTTATGAAAAACATCGTATAAAATCTCGAAAACAAATAGCTTGTTATTATGATGGTTGCAATAAACGTCAAATATGTATTAGTTAAAATATTATTTTCTTTTAATCACAGTTAAGTATCAATTATAGGAATTAAGTGTATGAAGATTTAATACAGCGTTATGCAGCGACATTTTTATAGATACTTATTGTGATCTTTCACATTTTCTTGGAATAAACAGAGACAAGAATATACAATAACAACAAACCAGAGACGTAGGCAGTGACCACGGACCTCCATTTAGAGCAGTCCTGACACACCTCTTCCGTTCTTTCTCCATACATTCATCTACGTAAACATGCACGAGACGGCAAGAATATGACTCAATACAAGTTTCACGGCAATCGAAACCCACAGTTATGAAGTTTCCAATGAACGTAGGGTAGGTAATTTTATGGCGTAGGCCTGCGTTTTCTGATCACAGTGTCGTAGGGTCCGCAGAGAACCGTTTTCATTAGTGGTTAGGGCCCGCAGGCCCTTGTGTAATATTCTTTACCACGTATACATGTCAATATATTTCCTGTACGACGACGCTTGCTTTTTTTTGACTAATGCGTTAGAGGAATCTTTAGCAGTTTTTCTTGTTTACACAAAAATTATACGGGATGATTAATCCTACGTTTCAAGGTCAAGTGAAATAAAATTATTAAAGGGCTCTGACTTCCCAAGTTCACATTTTCGTCAACAATCCAATTTACATAGTGATTGTAAGTAAATAATCAGAATTTATTTAATGTAAACATGATATTGGGGAAAAGGCAATCACTATGACGTGCAAATTTTGTTTAAATATTAAGCTATATAAGTGATAAAAATGGCGAATGTTAAAATTTGCCTCCAAAATTGAGATCTCTGATAAATTTATTTAAACTGAATCGGATACGCAATATTACACATATTGTTATTTGATCGCCAGTCATTTTAAAAATTATGAATACATTTTATATGCATTCTTCATGATATTCTTCACCATATTATAAATGATGTTGCAGAATTATCTCCTACGCACTAATCGGTGAGTCTAATACTATATATGAATATGAAATAGATCGAATGTCCGTGTTTGACCTTAATCTACTTGACGAGCCGTGAATATTATATTTCAAACAAATAAAGAGCTAAAGTTTGTCTCCACTTGGTATTATATAAGAGCCAGGAAAGTTCTTAATCAATAACAACATATAAGAATCAATAGCAGGAGTAGTTAGCACGAATTTCTTTTCAGTTTTAATAACACATCTAGTATGGCTTTATAGCATTAAAATCAACATTTGGATTTAACACGTGTCGATTTAACATGATTTTAAAATTTAATTTAACAATATATAGTTTTAAATAATACAATATTATTCAATTCTTTAAGACGTTATAATTTCGAAGGTAAATTAGATTGATTAAAATTCAATTGAATAGTAAATTTCCTTATATGTATTGCGAGGCCACATTACACTTTGTAATAACTTTCTGTTTGTCCTTACTGATAATTCAGCTAACATAAAGAAAATTAATGGTAATTTATAAATTATTTTTATTAAAATACTACCAATCGCCAGCGGCTTGATAAAAAAAACATAATTAGTAGCCTACGTGTTCTTCCACTATCTTCTATATGTACGACAAATTTCATCGAGATCCGTTCAGCCGTTCTGGAGATACCTTCAAACAAACATCCATCCATCCAAACAATTGCATTTATAATATAAGTAAAACTCAAGTATGTTTTTGTATTCAAAACTAGTTTTTCAGGTGTACTATCTTCACCCCAATATAATTGTATTCTTTTAAATTTGTGCGGAAATGTGACCGCGACATGTAAAGTATGTGAGCCGGTTTATTAGATACAAAGTTATAGAATTTCTATTTCATGAGTAGAAATTGATATAAGTAATTAATATTATACGATATCAGTGTCATGTGGCAACAATTATATTTGAAACTGCTTTACACGAGAAAATGGTTGATGACCTTAATATTTAATCACCGTTATAAAGTTGTACAACACATTACACTCACATATAACATTCGACTTCATGGGTTTCTGACACCAAAACTTCTGTATAAAACATATCGTCATCCCTGTCATTATCTTTGACAAAATAGAGATAACAATATGTTTTAAATGCGGATTTTGGTCTCGGAAACCCACGGTTAATAAATACATTAATTAAAGATAATATTCGATGAGTTAATGTAATGTATTTATCAAGTTCTAACTGGTTCAGTTCGGTTAAGTTCTTGTAGCCCACATATATATTGGTTTTGCAGCATTTTAAAATTATTATACTTTTTATGTTTTTTGATTTTTGGTATTAAGATATTTATCATTGACAAATTTTTCGAATAATAATGCTGTGGTTATGTTAGGTTAGTTAACTAGGATGTAATCTTGTGGTAAACGTATAAAAAAAAATAATACAAGTCTCCGGCTTCCCCGACAAGTCGGTTGACGCAAGCGGACACGTTTTATAGTTTCAAACCTGCCTCACATAAATTGCTCGCTCATCGTTAAATTACACGTAACGTGGAATTAAAAATTATTGGAAAACGTGTAGAAGGCGCAAATTATATGATGAAACATGCGTGATTTTTTTCATATATATTTAACAATAATTTATGTAAACTTATCAAAATAGCAATTGCTAAAGTAATCTTTATGCATGTGGTTTTGTGATTGAATTAACTTACTCAACGCATCTTAGTTCTACGTAAGATGTGAATGTTTGTCGATAGATGTTTGTTAACTATCTCCAGAATGGTTTCAATAAAATGATCTCTATGATTGGCAAAGATATAAAACATATTTAGTTTTGTTAATTCCGCGGAAGCAGTCACGGACTTACGCTATGTATTTTATAATTATGTTATAATTTAATTATCCTAAAGAATAATTTATCGAGTTTATGAAAAAAAAGGTTAAATTTTTACCTCATTAGGGCATTCTGAATTAACCAAGACTAATAAAAAATTACCATAATCTGCGTCATATGCATATTTAAATAATCGATAAAAAGTGACTGCTAATAAGATTCAAGAATTTTGCTAACATTAATATAAAGTGCTGATTAGGAGAAGTGTAAGGTATTGACTGACGCAACTGTCCAACATTGTAACGTATGTAGCACTTGCCAGCGTGTCTAACTCGACTCGAGCACGTGTTACGCGCTATCGTGATCCACCGCTAGTCGCCGCGTTCCGATCACTTCGCGGGGGGTTCATTCAAACATATCCGAGACACTAGGATCACCATGTCTATTATAAAGACGGGATTTCTTTTCTTCCTCTTGCCACATTTTTATTTTTTGTATACTTTTGTGCTATATGTATTATTTCTTCTCTTTGTGTATTTTTATTTTTAGTAAGTAATAATGGGAAAATTTAGCTATTTTAACTTGATACAATTCCATCATTAAGTTACATTCACACAGCATTGCTTCTTACTAATATTATTCATTCGGATTCGAATACATTTATTTCGGTATATAAGTAAGTAAATAAGAGTAATATTTCATCTTTAGTTATATAAATAAAATCATTTGAACTTGTTTGTGTCTGTAAGTGTTGTTAAAATACATTTGAATCGTGATTACCATACTAAAATTACAAGGTGACACTGAGTTCAATTTTATTGCGTCAGACAAAACTAACTTCATCAATGTATGTTGTAGGTTTCGACTGCCGTGGCTTGTATTGAGACAAATTGCTGTCTCTGTTTTTTTTCATTATAATGAGAGAGATCACAATATGTTTCAATACAAGTCACTGAAGTTAAAACTCAGTCACGATGAATAAAAATTTGCTGTTTGAAAGAATTAAAGCGCATTTAATATTGTTTACTATCTTTACAATAATTTGTTATCTTTCCTCATTTACTGTCGATATTTTTCCATTTAATTCTGGTAATTATAATAAGTTTCCATTAATTAACTCAATAATGTGTAATTCATGCCAGTTTTTTATGAGACCTCGGATCTCCGTGATTCAAATTTGCTCGGTTAAACTCAATCGATTTAGCGATTTTACTACTGGTATATATTATTAATAACTAGCTTTCGCTCACGACTCCGTTCGCGCGGAGTTAAAATATAGCATAATTAGTAGCTTATCTGTTCTTCCAGATTATGTTCTATATGTATGCCAAATTTCATAAAGATCCGTTTAGCCGTTCTGAACATACCTTCAAACAAACACTTCCATCCATCCATTCATTCATCTAAACATTCGCATTTTGAATATTAGTATCTTAGTAAATTATTACACTACACCTAGGTCTAGTATAGTATATCGTATACTAGTCTTGTAAAGTATGTTTGTTCTTTTATTTCTTTCGTTGCATAAATTATGTAATGTGGGTACATTAAATTTTTAAGAACCTTATAAGGGTTGATGATTCTACATTTTTATATAATGTAATTATATATTCACCTTTAAATTAATTAAATTACAAATATAAAAAAACCATTTCTTGTTTAACGCGAAATAATTCCGGCTAATGAGTACCGAGAAAGGTTCTGATTAACAGGTTTGAATAAAATGGCAATAAAAAACAAGGCTAAACAAGAAGTAACAACCTGGTCGATAACTACTTTTCACCAGTTTTTAAAATGTGTCTAAGAAAACGTTAGTTATCTACGTGACAAAAGTGATAAGAACTGTAACTCACTATAGTGTGACAAACTTATCTGGCCCGAAACGAGAGGCGGTGTTATCGCCTCTAGTTCTCTCAGAAAATATTTAACACCAAATACAACATTTTTTAATCGGTTATTGTAGTGGAAAAACTACACAATTTGTCAGAAGTAAATCTGTCACGATATTTTTTTATGATAATAGTAAGAATAATGATCAATTTTCTTGAATTTACGCAAGTTTGCTTGAACGTTTTATCTATTTTGCGTGGGCAATTACAATTCTAAATACTTTTGTAATTCTTTATTGTTCACTTAATCGTCTTTCATTATTTGAGATAATTGGGTTTTTTTGCTTAAAAAATTCTAAGTCGGAAATACCCCGTGCTAGGGAAAAAATTATTAATAACATAGATTCTGTCAATGATAGTTTTTTAATAGCAATTATTTAAAACAGATTTTTATTGATTTAATTTCAAAGGCGTATCTGAGTTCTCTCAAATTCAATAGAGTGCCATTCTCTTTGTCTACTCTGTAAACTAAAAATTAGTAGATCGTGTGTTATATTAATGTATAACTTTTTAGACCTGGTGCGCCCAACGCCGATGCGTTAGATAAGAACATAAAAAAAGTCTCGACCTTTGGCGTTGATACGTACATTTAATATTTTAATGCACTTCAGCAAAAAGTACGTCATGTGAGGGTACTAGGCGATAAACTACAATATAAATATTTACACAAAACTCATAAAAATCTGTCAACATATTATAAAGGACATTTAGTTTCGAGGTTCTATAAAATACCTACCCTATGCAACAAGAAGAGTGCTTTTCACCTATTATAAATATTCAAACCTATAATATATTTACGAATAACGATGTCTTAAGCTTTACTATACAAGATATTTAGTTAAAATGTCTCATGTAATGTACGTGTCTTATTTTCACCTGCCTCCTCTCTTTTTGTATAAAGACCACTGCATCTGAGATTCTGCTGGTTTTTGTATGTTGTCTAGAATCTAGTTAACCCCTGGCAAAGGTTTCACTTCAATATTATAGTTTAAAAACAAACTATTGAGTTGCGTCTTTTTCAATGTTATTGCAGATTGTAGTTAATTTTCCATTAATCTTTAAAATTATAAGATAGTATACGTTTACTGAAAATGTGACATTCGGGAGAAAGTTTACAAACTTAATCGTCAAGACAAGAAAAAAAAACTATTGGGTTTATCACATTGTTTTTAAAATCACAATATATACATCCATAATCTTACGATATTTGCTTTTGTTTGTAATGATAAGTTCTTCCACGAATTCTACGTCAATCGTTGTTATGGAATACTTGCATGTGTTATCTTTATGATATAATTTAAAAAGAAAAATATTTCCATGTACTGAGAGCCTAGAACTTTCTATTTGTGTTGCTTGAATTCCTGATTAAAATGAATTATTTGAATTCGCTTCTGATGCTCGATAGACAAAATATTATTAGGCGCTCCGATACAAAAATATAATACAATTTGTGGTCTAGTTTGTAATGAAAACTGTACAATTATTGTTGCTTGAGCAAAAAAATGTCTTCACGACCAGAATTCATATTCACAACTACAAGATAATTATTTTTCTTTCATTTTTCAAACCGTCAGCATTGTCTACTAATTGTTACTATGAAAAACTAGGTAGAGTTTTCCATAATAAATTTAACTTTGTATTCTTTCGGTCTCTATCACTTTGATAAGGTAACACAGATGTAAATATACCAAAATCTTTACCGACCGAAATTGAGTAATGACCGACTTTTCATGATATGTGTAGGTTTCAAAATCTTTTTTTACAAGATCTAGATTTTATTAGTTTTATTCTCAAATGCTTATAACGCCTGGTAAAATTAATTAGCAATATTCAAATAAAAATTTTATTACAAAGTGCTACAGGCATTTAGGAGGGATTTTTTTTAAATGTAAAAAAAAGTCTCACCATAGCGTGGAAAAGGACAATTTTTGGCCATACATTAAACTTAAAACATAGGTTAGATTCGTGATGCTAAAAAATAAGTACAGATTTTTTTGTAGATATCCTTCCACTAAATAAAACAACAGATTATCTAGATAACAATATATTTTTGTCACCAACGACAAACTTAACAACAGACTACATACAACATAGATCACGTCAACGGAACGCCGGCGCCGAGTATCATCAACTTTGCGATTAAATTCAAATATTTACTCCGAAATGTTTACCAACATATTGCGTACGCAGTATGTACATTAGATAAATACAATGCGCAGGGCCGTCTTAACCAGTGCGGGGCGTCAAAGCGCCGGGTCCTGAAGGGCGCCAGCTAAAGGACGTATGTACTATTTTTAGGGACGCCAAACTAATTTTCGTCCCTGTTCGCCCAATACGGTTAAGACAGCCCTTACAATATCCACGAATATATCATAGAGACGAAACTAAACGCAAAAAAAGTAATGGACGGCTCGGAAACACTAGGAAATGTTGCCCAAAGAACCATTTTGGAAAAGTCCCTTTAAGTAAAACAGTCGGGTACAGTTGGTAAACAATCAGATACATTGAGTCGTGTTATTGTACATGTTACGTAAATAGGTAAATATATTTTTGCAATACAATTAACATATTTTAGTCCTACTTTTAAATTGCTTTTAAATTGTGATAAGTACATAAAAGAATTGACACAAATAAGGCTAGGCGAGCGCAGAGCCTTTCTAAAGTAAGTTACAATTACACCTTAGTTAAACAGAAACACGAGATTTTTGGATAGAAACCTTAAGTAATTTGATTTTACACAAAAATCTCAAGTTACTGCGTCACCAGTAAAGATAATACACTAAATAATTTTAAAGACACAATAAAACTAACTTTACGGATTAACTTATTTTAAAGAATTATTTTTTATCACATTTTAATTAAAAAATTAGAATGTCACCGTTAGTTTATATTTGTGTATGCTGTTTTGTTGTTATTTTGTTTATTTCAAAATGAAATGGTTAAGATTTGAAATATAAATTAAAAAATCCGTAAAATCAGACTGATAAAATTTTTGATAATCACTTTTATGTATTAAATAACGTCCATATGCAATTACAATATACAAACAATGGTGGCTTATTTACTCAAATACTTGAAATGAAATAGCACGATGTAAAAATTGAACATAAAAATTAGGGAACGTACCCATACTATGTGACCCGTTTAGGGGGAGGGGGGGTTAGTGGAGTGTTTAAAATACTACGGTCAGTCACAGGAGCGGGGGGGGGGCTCAGGTTTTTGTGACGTAGTCGTTAGTTGTTCTTTATCATAATACATTGTTCACTAATAATTTAAGTATGCATGCAGTCTTAATAAACTTAGAAAAAACTAAAAAAAAGGTTACGTAGTACGGGTATGTTCCCTTATATTGAAATAACTTAGATACACTGTGGCATCATATCATCGTATATAGTGAAAGTATAAACTTTTAATACCTAAAAATAATGCGTAATAATAGTTTCTTTATTATTGGAAAATGATTGGTATAAAATCCTAAAATTAGAAGCGCATTCTGTGAAGTCATAAGTATACATTACACATAACTACTTACAGAAACATCAAACGCCATTAAGATGCTTTTATTTCGGTAATAAACACATTTTAAATAGTCGAGAAAGTGTTAAATGCTGTTTGGCACTAACTTTATTAAATATTTTGTATAAATTCTATTTTACAATACATTCACGTTGGATATTTACAGCTTACAAGAACAGACACATCATGGTATATTTACAATAAAGTACAGGCGATTGTTTTTATGATAATATAGACATGATAGATACAATTGATTAAACATATGTTTTTATAATACAATTGCGAGAACGTGTACAATATCTACAGCTGTATGTAATATTTGAAAGCTTTAGCGACAATCGTATTGAATTAATTTATATTGATTTTGAAGATACATTTGTGCCTAACAATATTGAAGACAATCCAAAGTATTCGTCTTAGCTGCGCTGAAGAGTTCACAATTTCATTGCCTACAATATCGATATCGCAGCGACTAACTTCTAACATAAAATCGATTATATTGCACACATTCATTATAATTAATACTATTTATAACTACGGTTAAAATGTGAGTGGGCTAAAATCCCTCTCCGCCATAATTTCGTTAACTCACCGTTCATCTACCAATGGAATGACATGTTTGGCGCATTACGCTTCTTCGATCTTCTACTCTCTAAGCTGACTGATTCATTTAATTCAAAATCAATTTTCGTATCTATTTAATTTGGCGTAATTGCCGACTAAAATGGTTCTAAAAACAACCCTATGCACTAAATTCTACATTGAAACTTTAGATTTTTCATCCTAAGATAAAATATTTAAAAATCAAATTGGAAAATGTAAGATAAAAATTAATAAAGATGTAAAAGGTAAAGTATAAAAATAATTAAAAAGCAGCCTGCTTAGGAGCGCGCCTTGTGCTGCAAGCTCTGCTCTACGAATGACGAATGCTGAGGCCTCGCCCCGGCCGCTTCTACCCCGGTACAACGAGCTGGGATGACGTTGGAGATGAACTCCCTTCCTCCTGATGCAAACCTCATGGCACATGGATGACAGCGAGTGGAGTGACATGAACACCTTACCGCGCGACGATACAAGCTCGAATCGATTCCTACTGACAACTAACATAATGACGACTTTAATGTTCCGACACTCTAGTAACTTTCCATAGCACCAATGCCACTCTAATAAATTAGCACGATTCGTTTCAACTGAGACTTAGTAAGTTCTATGTTATCGTCAATATTTTACAAATCTAGATATATTTAAGTGCGGAACTGAAACTACGAATTGATCTATCGCCGATTTTTTTTTAATTGTGTAGATTAAAGTGGTTTTTATCGAATTATAACAATTGTTACCGCATGTGATTTTACAAAATTCAGTCAATGACTACTATTAATTTTGATTGATAGGCTACATCTAGAAAAATATGTTCAAAAATTTTGACACTACCCATATTAGACTCCCGATGTAATAATTAACTTCATAGGGACGATAATTTCTTGACGTATTATATTCAATCGGGCAGTGTATTTTACATTATTATATTTAAGTGTTATAAGACAAATCGTCGAGTTATATTAAATTTATTTGCCTCCCTTGTGCCATTCTTTTTGTAGCCATCTTTATACCTGCTCTAGATCGCCATCCAGTCTCTCATATCAGTCCGTTGCAACGTCAGGTTAGAAAAGTTGGTAACGATATCGGTCGTGACTCGTCTACCGCGTAGAGCGCACCTCGCTTCGTCCGCTCACGAGGCCGCCGCCAGTCGGGCCGTATCAAGTGTACGACGCGACGGCGACACATACGCGAGGGCGCAGCGCGGGCTTAGAAGAGCATGTGACAGCGCAGGTTGGAGTTGGCTATTCCGTGGTGTGCTCGGTGAGGTCGACCCCCGGCATCGCGCTGCCCAGCGCGGCCGGAGGGTCGCTGGCGGGGAGGGACAGTAGATGTTAGGCCTCCAGAAAAATTAGAGCTGTCGGCTTTGGTTCCAGGTTTGATTTCTTTGCTTCGACGACCAAGAACTCGATCTCCTGTAAACAATTAATACCAAAGTTTACAAATACCATTTTAAGATGTTGTAATATTCAACAAAACAATACTATATTAATTATCTTTATCCTATTCATTCTTTAAACATTCTGTTTAAGTGAGATAAGGTATGGAAATGGGATATACCGGTTTCTCTCTCTGGGCGAAGGATTCCGCTATAAGCCGGGCCACGTCCTGATGTTGCATGCCTTCCACCCGGCGCCCGTCCACCGCCAGGATCAGCTGGCCCACCTCCAGGCCCCCAGCCTCGTACGCCGCACCGTGTTCCTGCAACATTCTTACATTGATGGAAGAAAATAATATATAAGCGTTATTTTACCATGACACGACTTCGCATTCGAATACAACAGAATACGCACTTAAACTATCATTAACTACGAAGCTAATCACCGAAATGCTATTATCGAAATTAATCAAATAAGACTTGAATGATTTGCCGGCTGATGTGAGGAGAAAAACTGTGAATAATCGTTGGATCTAGATTAACCGCAAAAGAAATATGCAACTAGCTAAGTATCCTAAGTCCGCCAACGGTGGGAGAGGTGAGACTAAGAAAGTCTAAAAGCTAGAGTCGAATAATTTCGCCGTCGAAACATGAACGTCTCTATGCGTACGTTTTTGAAAAGTTTTACTTATTTCAAACCCACATGTATATTGATTATTCTCGGCAGGGGATGTTTTGTATTGGCGCCGCCCTCTATCGCGATCCCGAGTATCGGTTTAGTCTTCTTAACGGTGATGTGCAGGTTGCCGTGATGGTCAGGCACCACGCGCGCCGCGCGGCTCTCTTCGAGTTGCGTCTCACCGTGCGCCAGGCGCTGCATCGACTGGTGCCGGCGCATGCCCGCGCGCTCCTCCGACCCCGCGCCACCGTCTTCCTTCATGTCGAAGCTTCTCGACAACTTATGGGCCAACTCCTGCAACAGTTACAAAACACGTCAATACGTGATCACGCCACCCCCACACAGGGAGCAATAAGTTTTATAATGTAAGACGAACTTAAAATGTGGCTTCCCCGAGCGTCGGCCGTACCCCCGGAGTGGGATTTGTTCGATTGCTACGGCCTAACAACTAACAGTACCACATCCATACTATATTGTTTGGCTACATATCTAATTACAGCGAGATTTGATTCAGCCTCTACTCGTTACAATCGAGTGCTCTAAGAACAATTGCGGAGGGTGTAGCTGGGCGGCGGAGAGGGCGGGGGAGCTGGGGCACGGCCGGCGCCGGCGGCGGCCTTGCGCCTTCGGTTACATCATGTAAGTGATCTGTAGTCGAGTGTGTCGACGAGCTGTAAGTGAGATGTGCGCTGGAGGCTGGAGGCTGGAATCATGCGTATCGATCACTCGGTGGCGTGGTACAAAGGTATTCGATACAAGTGTACAACATGTTATGGAGAGTCGGTAACCCAACCTTTTGAACAAACTGGACAGGTTATAAAATAAACAAAAAAATATGACGCAAATTAAAAATTTACAAAATTAAACGTAACGCTAGTATTTTACACATGTACACAAAATACGAAAAATAAAGTAAACATAATTTTTTAATTCAATAAAATGCCAGTACGTCAACATGCACTAAATTTTGAAAGTCCTATGAATTGCCTGGGATATTGGACGAAACGAATCGCGATGAATTTCATGATTATTACATCTAAAGAAAATATATTTACTAAATCCGTCATGCAAGATGTTAGCTCGATCCAATTCAGACATTTTACTTCTACACGCTAATGAAGTAAACCGTTACGACTAAATTTGGACGTGTGCTATCTACCTCTTAATAAAATGAAAGGAGAAATTTTGAAAATAATTAAGCTGTTCAAAACAAAACGAAATCAAAGTGCGCCCGTAACTGATGTGACAAAACATACAATAAGTAAAATGTAGACTATAAACACCAAGCAATCGTTTCGTTCGAAGCGTAATATATCCAATCGAAATAAATTGTAAAAAAATATGTTTTTTGTTAAAAGAAACATCGTGCAAAAGTAATAATTTTCAATGTGCTAGGACAGTTCGGTCGATCCGTCGGCGTGAGGCCGGGTCACTTACTAGAGGTCGTCCCCAGTACCACGACTTTACTTTCTGCGTCCAGCCACCGAGTGATGAGCGCAGGCCCTCGAGATAGCCGCACTGAAACATCACTCTCACTCAGCACCACAACAACTGCGACACTGCGCC
This sequence comes from Papilio xuthus, assembly GCF_000836235.2. Taxonomy (NCBI): domain Eukaryota; kingdom Metazoa; phylum Arthropoda; class Insecta; order Lepidoptera; family Papilionidae; genus Papilio; species Papilio xuthus. The sequence goes on along the minus strand of NW_013531052.1, from coordinate 1,654,933 downwards.
TCTGCGCCTCTACACCACTCACTATCTCCTAACACCAAGATGCTTTATCGCCAATGCAAGCCAAACGACTTACTTCTAAATTATTTTATATCCAAAAGGGATTCAAAACTGTACCAAAACTTTTTCATTATCTTGTTGAACTAAATTATTTATTTGTATGGGAAGTGGCAATCTATAGCTAGCTTTCTAAATCTCCTAGTTCGCGTTCTTACAAAGCTTTTTGACAAACATTCTATTTGATACTTACGATATACTTAAACTAAAATACGTCATTATTACTAAAGTTATGAATTCACATGATCACGCTCTGGCTCACACAATAAATTTAAAATGTTTTTCTTTTTGTACATACCTGATCCTATGTAGATGAAAGCAAGCATGTAACAAAATAGATAAAAAATATTATTTATGTACCAGTGATAACTATCAGAAGTGCATTATATCAATTGAAGGAATAGTTGATGAAAGACCGGCAAAAGTCTTTCTGTCGGCTAGAAAGGTGCCTGACTGCCTTATAATAATGGAAAGGTAAAGCCTGAAAACACACTTTCCTCCGTAAAATACATTGTTTTCAGATCTTAATGGTGTTTGATTTAATAGAATAGAATTATAATTTACAGTTCGTGTTCTTAAACCACACGACGAAAATGTTATCGCTACCTAAGAACAAGATTTATTTTGTAAATGTTATTCTATTTGCGAAAAAAATTACAATGTGTTACATTGCAGGTGTTTTGTCAGTGGAAACTCATGGCAAGGTGCTGAGACATTATTCCTTTCAATTGTGGCACTAATCTCTCGACAGGATCGAGAACGTCCGAACGCTGCGTCTTGTTAGTGCGCTATAAATAAGAAGATAATCCGGCCTATCGCGCGCTCCCGCCCTTGATGTACCGACTACAAACACTCAAGCTAACAATCACAACACTGGGAAACGAAACAAGCTTTTGCTTTTTCATTATAACTAAGTATAGACGTACGTTCCACTCTATGTGGTCAAATGGTGTGGGACAAAGATAGCTAGACGATAAGTAGTCGTTGCAAAAATTGCACTATCGGTATAAAGACAGAATTTATACTATCAAGTAAAGTAAGATAAATATAAGTAAACTCAACTTATTAGGACTACAGAAAGAATAGGGACCACTGTAAGGTAGCAGAAAGTCACAATACCGTTCCATTGTAACGTCTTATAGCACACAGCTTAAGGCCAGTGAGGTAAAAAAAAACATATTGATCTTGAACCTAAGCATGACCTGCCTTACAGCAACAATAAAAAATGAATATTAAAATTTACATCAGTAGTAACATAATGTCTTCATTAACATATGATTCATCGTTCCGTTATGATTGCAACATACAATTAACATGAGCGTCAGTGAGCGAATATTGTCGGCATCTTTGTTCAAAGTACTAATGAATTACGCTCGTAACACATGACGAACCACCGTAACATTAACAGCTTCGCAAAAGTCCCTAATTGAAACTTTTCGGTACGTGAAGTTTGGGAAAGAATCTGGGTTATATTAAGACTCCGCAATTATTAACTTAGCGGTTACAGCTGAGGTTAATATGACATGTTTTTAAGAATAAGGCATAAGTTTATGGAATCCGGTAGGCTTAAAAAATTGTCACCTTAATCAACAAGTAAGGAAATGTTTATATTAGGAAATATCAGCATCAACTACAACAAACCTAGATTTTTTAAACTCTTACGAACTTTCTCTTGTTATAATTGAAAAAAATATTGCTCCAGTTATTTTGATTAAAATACAACCGTTAAAAAATGGTTTAAATTAAAAAAAAATTATCAATTTATCCCAGCACGGGACTGTAAAGGATAGCGTGACATAGCGCGTGTCTAGTTTCGTAAAGACTTTCAAATCGTACGTATAGGTATAATCTTGTTATCCGTGTAGTTGTTTAGCCGCGAAAGTTTCAGATAGGAAAGAAATGGCCGCCTGATAAATGGCTAGATCGGGGCGCGATATCGGTTTCACTTTTACCGAGACCGCGCAGCCGGAGCGGCTCGGCTTGTGCACGCCTCACTGATATCTGTAAAAAGACTAATTAATCACCTACTTTCCGCAATGCAAGAAATCGTGACTAGCTCTAACTTCGTTAAATACTGAATTTTAGACCAACTTTCAAAGGTTGTCATAAACATACAATTTAATTGAAATGTTCATCTCGGATATTCAATTGAGAAAGACTTTTGTCTTTTTAAATCTACTTACACGTATAAATTTCATTTGAGGATTAGAACGTTCCGATTGTAGGGAGAAAAATTTCACCTCACTAACTCAGTGTTTATTTTAGGCGCTTTTAACTTTCAAACTCTTCCGCTTACCTACACAGTATCTCCGATGTTTGTAAGAGAAACAATAATAATAATTCATACGAGTAGCAATACCAGTATTCTGTATCCGAGGTCATAAATCACAACAAAGTTTACATTACTTATAACAAGCATACACAACTCTATGAAATCTGTCTACTATTGTTTCTCTATTGTGGTCGTTGTATATAATTATTTTGGGTTTCCATGCAAACAACAATATATTTTCTTCCCTCTCATACTCTCTGAAAGAAACAAAGACAATAATGTTTTTGTACCGAATTTTTGTCGGTGGGAATCTATGGTGACACGCTTCAAAATACTTAAAGCACTGCGCGGCGCGTCGCTACCTGGCGTGACACACAATACTTCTCACTTTCGGACAATGATCCTTTTTTAAGTGGATTCATGCAACGATTACGTAAAGTGAACAATGTCCGTTTCGGCGACGCGGTTTTGTAAAGTAGCTCATGTTATCTAATACTTCAACACCTTTTATCGTTTGACATTTTTATTTCGTAAAATATAACTTAAAATTAAAGCTTGAAATAAAGATGGAAAGATGAGACAGTTCGGGTAAAACTATATTCTTAGAACTTTAGTTCACTGACCGTTCTTATTATTCCTAAATATTTTATCTAAAACTTTGTTTTTAATTTCAAATTTCAAGGTAGTACTACAGGCAAAGTTGAGATAGTAGAAAAAGCTTCACTCTCTGTCCTTTCTGGTATTTTGCTTAATAATATGATACTTATGGGATTTTAATACGTAACAACTGTTTTAATATAATACGAAAAGTTTAAAACTGGCCCAGACCAGACGTAGGTCGTTGTCTCAGTTTGATAAAACCAATGTGTTTTTTGGTATATGATGTTCGATTCCGGTTTATCGAGTCCGCGATAGATGTCCACCGGGCCGTGGGAACTAACGGATTCGGGTTATTAATACCGTATACAATGTTCAACATCCATATCCATTCTCTCTCTTTGGATAAGAAATTAAATTTCGTTCTCGTGACTCGTTATTTTCGATTGAACCGTAGATACGTTTCGTACGTTTATGTCGACTTGTCTTTACCGAATCGAGAACATTTGAAATTGAGCAATAACGACCTGTACTCTAAGGTAATAGGAATTAAAATGGTCTGAAGCTATAGTTTTAATCATTTAAATGGACACCACGCTACTCGTAGGCATTGATACTAGGCCAGTTGCAAATCTGACATCTGTCTGGGTTCGCAAATTGTTTATATAACACTTGCTTTCGCAGTCGGTACACTCGTGCCTTTATAAATACATACATTAATCTGAAAAGGCCAAAAACCGTATTCAGACTCGTGCGGCAACTTTCTCCAGAGTCTATTTTACTTGTAGGTTATACAAATAATTCAAAAAAGGCTTTTTAATATAATTTTTATCCCACTTATGAACCCGTCAATACTCTTATTAGTCAGTATAAACAACTTGCAGAACAGATTGATATTGAATACAACAAACGTTGTTGTTTCAAAGACTATATTACCTATATGCAATGAGATAAATATACTGCAGTTAAAATGAGTCCATGGATCTTGAAAAAACCTTGATTTAGTATATTTACTATCATGATGAACTCGATTTGCAAAGGACCAGTATGAGTGCGCAGGCGCAAGCTACACTACTCGACTCGCCTCAGTGCTCATGCTGTGCTCTGTCTCGCCTCTCTCCGTTCAGTTTGACTCCAGGAGTCTTAGAGTGCGCACGTGTTTGTTGCGTTTTATCTTTACAAATCATTCATACATTTGTTTACAAACAAGATTAAGTGTGACTTTTACATACAAGAGAGATTGAGTGGTGAGTACAGTATTAAATAACTAAATCTAAGCACATAATTTAATATAATCTACAAGATGACATCAATTTATGTCCAAACATTGCCTCTAAGGTCTCCATTTTTGTTTTTATGTTAACAGTATGTTTTACTTATTACACACATGTGTCTCGTTAGATTTAGAACAACAATTAATAGTCAATCTAGCGGTGGTATGATTTAGGTAAATCTTAATTCAATATTTTACTGATATTATACGTACAAAATGTAAATGGTACTTAATATAAATATTTTTATTTTCTTCTCTTGTACAATCCATTAATCAACATTGTTAGATGTTATAAGAGAAGCAATCATTTAAGCTAACTACAATAATGTACAAATACATAAGTATTGGGCGATTTGTTTCCTCACATTTTGTTTGTTTGTTCACAATTTTACACAATTGTAGGTAGATAGTGATAGTTATCAGCAATTTATTGCAAATGATAAGTTGCGGCTTCTAGATAACAAATTGAAAAGAGTTAAGATTTAGTAATATTTGACAGTATTGGAATAAATAAATTTATACAGAAACATTTAGTTTTTTGAAATTGAACAACTTACTTTATACTAATGCAATGAATTGAAGTTGTTCATAGTAAATAGAATCGATGTCAAAGAACTCCATTGTAGCTATACCTCAAGAGATCCGTGAAAGCGGTTTATCGAGGAGATTAATACTGACCCTAAGGGTCAGCGAGGCGCACGAACAAGAAGAGATTACATCGGACTTCTAGCTAATGATCTCTACTTTGCGAAAACGGACAGCTGCTTTTATAAACGCTTTTATATTTATCCAAACTGGTTGTACTTTAATGGACTTGATTTGTTTTTGTTATAATATTGTCTAAAGCGGTGAAGATAGCAACGGTACATATTAGTCATTTTCCCACAATAATTAATTAAATATTCTTGTTTCTATAAATTAGATAAATTGATAGAGGATACCGTTTCCGAAGTTCATTATTCTCTCAACATCTTTTATTACAACAACAATTATATTACTTTGAATATAACCTCTCTCATTAAGTGATTCCTTCTTCATTTAGTATTTACCCCAAATAAAACTCCAGCAATAAGCTGTGCTAGCTGCCAAGTTACGATACACTAAAAAGCAATGACTATTCCGACAAGGGGAAATACAATAATATCATGTTTCATATCCACTGCTAACATTTTAACTGTAAAAACGAAGTACACAATGAGGAAAGGAAAATCTCGACGTCTATCTTTGAGTGGCCGACCGGTGAAGTGAATGCTTAATTTCTATTGCCCAAAGGTTAGCATCCAATAAGGCGTTATCAGAGAAAAATAAAATTCTTAAGCCAGTTCCATTCCAAGCTTTCATTCAATTCCAATTGAAAACGATTTTTTGTTGTCAATTCAATAATGCTGAATTTACAAACGTGTTGGATGTGAGTATAAAGAAATCCAAACTTTTGAACTTGTTCCAATTAACAATCTTTCTAAAAGAGTCAAAACACTATAATGTTTTTCAAGAGACCGCATACTATTAGTAAACTTTCTTGTGAGGTCTGAGCGGCTTACAGTTTTGGCGGCATCACTCTAGTGGAGGAGCACCTTTTATCTGACAATTAGCGGTACGGCGTGAGAGAGTTGCTTATGCCAGCCGCCAGTCGCGTCCGCCGCCGTGGCCGGTCCCGCTAGCCAAACATGCGGCCAGTCACCGAACTTTACAATCGACTGTTATCTCTATATTTTAATTCCATCAAATGAAAATTATACTTCTCCCCAATTTATTTAAAATCGGTCACAAAGCTTCACATTTTTTAAGTCTTGAGAGAAATTTTAAACGCGATATTACAACTTAATCCTTAACGACTGTGTAGACATCTTTTCTTGCCTCATCCTATTTCATATTGCCATTAGATCAAAATTTGATTACTTCTGCAAACACATTTTGTAGTTGTGTAATGAAAGCGATTATTAATTTTGTAATTTTCACATTAATCAGTTTACGTAAAATATTTCAACAATTGATAGTGCGTAATATAATTGATTACATAAAATTATATAATATAAAAATTTAACGTGAACGGAGGGAAGTGGATAATCGCAGGAAATTTCGGTCACGCCATTTAGATTACTCATTTTACCGTCGTATGTGGGGATACTTTTTGATTATTTAATTATCTTAATGTATTAAACATTAGGAAATTATAATAAGTCACTTTGAAAGTAGTAGCCTTCAGATTCTAAATACATAATTACATCTATCGGTAATGTAAAATAGTTACTCTGCAAATGAGGTCTTGGTTTTAAACTAATGGACCAACTAAATTGTTAACGACGAGCAAGTATGCGTAGATAAATAACATCAAAATTATTTTCTATATTGATCGATATCTATAATATTAGCCTCACCTAATGTCTAACGGAACTGGGTGCTTACTCTTTTCTTGTAAATAGTTTCTTTCTACTAACAATCTCATAAAAACAACACAATAATAGACTACGGTAATGTTTTCTATATTATCGACCATTTCTCTTGACTCGTTACCGATTTGTGATTGTCAGACATTATCAGAGTTGACGATTGCTGGAGAGAGTATGCCATGGGATGTCATTATGCTAGATACAACTGGGACGTTTGTTTATCGTCGGATAACGGTATGCAATATTGTGATCGCTGCGCGGCGCGTCACCTCGTTGTTTAACAGTGACCTGTTGACATCATAGTTAAATATTTGCTATTGTTAGTAATGTTTAATTACTGTCGGGTCTTTTATGACTGTCAGAAGACAAAGGTCAAATGATCTAATTTAGCTTATTGTCAAATCGTTCATTATCTATCATTTCAGTTCATCACAAGTTGATTATTACCCTCTTATTTGAAATAGTAAATTTATGTTTCAAATGAATTAACCTTCACATTTGTTTTTTCATTAAAATTCAGAACATTCAAAATAGTTTGATATGTTAGTTGCAAAAATTACGCCATTTAGTTTTGATGTTTTGTGCTAATATTTCACGTTTGTTGGTTGTTCAACACTGAACTTTTAAATAGAAATTTTTCCTCCAAATTTCAAATAGTGCTGCAATCAAAAACTTTCAATTGCCTCTTTTGTTCACGGTGTATTTTTAAATAGCCCAATCGAAACTTTTTATTCCTGCGTATTTTCGACAAATTATTTGCAAAATAACGTTTGAAACGAGTATCGAGTTTGAGAGAGTTCCAATTTAAATATTTTTTTTATTTTATTGTCAAAGAAACATTTACATATTTCTTTAAACTTCGATATAGATCCCTTAACAAAAACCATAAGCAGAGAAAGTGATATAATTGTAAAAGTAAACTGTACTTATTTGGATTCAGTCATATTGTCAAGTTGTCGCGTGTGTGAGGCGATTCAATTTGTGTATAGTAATGTGCTACATTAGATCTAATGGTGTCATGTACACAGAAGTGAAATTTGAAGTATTTCTTGTCGTAAATGTTAAGTACTTCTCTTTCTTTAATCGATTCTACAACGACTATGATCGAAACTTGTTATTAGAAAGCTATACTAATGTATATAATCTTTCTTAATGACATATTCTCCGTAAATATGGTGCTTTACATTGTAGAACAAAATAAACTGTTAACGTATTTTCAATCTTATAGAGGTCATTGGATGATTTATCTTATAAATATCATAAAAGCGAAAGTTTAGAGGGACGGATGGATGGATGTTTGTTTGAAGGTTTCTCCAAAACGCCTGCATGGATCTCGCTGAAATTTGTCGTAGTTGAAGAACATAGTCTGGAAGAACACATAGGCTTTTTATTAAGTTTGTTCTTAAATCGCTGGATCGCGGGCTACAGATAATGGTTAAATAAGGTGCTTTAAAATCATTACAATGACATTATAAGTTTCTAAATTGTATGCATCTTAATATAATATGAATTTCAAAGATGGTAGCCTTAAAATTAGCCAATAAACATTTTTCCGATTCATCATATTAGCATGAAAGATTTGGAATTCAACTGAAAGTAGCAGCTGGGCCTTGGTACCTTTATTCATAGAAATATGCAAGCAAGACATCTTCGTTTTTTACGGTTGTTTTTACGTTTCACGGGTATTTCCCCGAGGATTTGTGGTTTCGAAGCCAAAAGACTGATCCAAAGAACTCTTATTTTAATTTTGTAGTGCAGTGATGAAACTTTGAGAGTAATAGTAAAATGAAAACGAACAGCTGAGTATCGTATATATATATATCAATTGCTGTTCGTTACTCTCGCTAAGACTCGAGAATGGCTAAACGGATTTATCTTGTCTTGGTCTTGAAATGTTCATGGAGGTCTAGGGATGGTTTAAAAGGTGACAAAAATCGAATAGTTGCCGGGAAAACCATTTAGGATCCTTTCATAATCCAGCGCGGACGGAGTCGCGGGCGACAGCTAGTATACAATCAATTTTAATGAAAACAATTTGAGCATTTTCTATTATCATTTACCTATAGTTCGATGACCTGATCCCCATGAAATCTTTCTACATATCGACGTCGTGACGCACTAACAATGTGAAACTAGGAACAAACTCATCGTGCGTTACGAATTTACGCATCAACGGTTTGTCGGATTCAAATGATATGGTCACTTGTGAGAAGCATTCACTTTAGCATTTTTGCCAATAGACTTAATTATGATTTTATTCTTTAATACTTTTTAATACCAGATTCTTAAATGGATAGCGCCAAAAAACTTACCTTACCTTGATGTGTTAGGACTCAATTCATAAATATTGTTCTTGTAACTTTAGAAGAAAGTTGTTTAAACGTAAATGTCGCGTGTTAATCAGGGTTTGGATTGAAAGTTGGAGTTACGAGTTCAATTTTTAAGAATAAAAGGGTTAAGTAACAATGGAATTTTTTTGCAAATCGTAAGTAACAATTTCCAACAGGCTTCACGTCATGTTTTATCAAAAAGACGCAAGCATTATGGCTATGAGCAAAGAAATTGAACAACAATACAACACTGGATATAACAACAAAGAAACCGTTAAATATAAAATATTGTAACATAATCTCACGCGCGGTTCGCTAAATATACTTTGAATCGTTTAATGTCAAGGTAAACTTATTATGCACCAATGATCAGATACTATGTATATTGTAGTTAATGAAATTAGTAGCTTTTGCCCGCGACGTCGTCCGCGCGGTAATAAAAAACAAATCGTTCTACGTCTGAGCCAAATTTCACCGATATCCGTGAAGCCCGTTTGCCGATACCTAATAACAAACATCCGTCCATCTAAACTTTCACATTTACAATATTAGTATAAAATGTTCAACTTGTATTCTAATTAGGTAACCTAGGTATATGTCTTTTGTTATTCCAATCCGAACAACATTGAAACAAAAATTGCGTTACAACAAAGCCCACACTTTCTCTTTATGGCATGGGCAAGATATAAAAAGTAAGGCAAGTTTATTTGTGCAACTTTGGTGCTGCCTTCGTTCGTTTGTGTTTTGTGAGTCGCCGTTGACTCATGTCCTTTTTTTCTTCCGGTAGCTTACAAGGTTTTCGTAATAATCAATATTTCAATATTTAAAAAGTATATTATGATACCTTAATTTTATCATAATATATCTTATTAGAATGAACTTTTTATTATCCACATCAATATTTAACGCCATAAAAATAACATGGAAATGTACCGTTGTATTTTTATCATTAGTACAATAAATTTTTACGTAAAAATACTTAACGTAACTAAACGAATTCATGTTTGACAAGCACTAATTGTGTCGACAATTTATATAACATTCAATAACATATCGTAAACATTTCCCGTCTCACAAGATCATAAACAGCCACATTCGTGTGATGCAATGAACAGTTCCTGTTCTAACATTCATAACATAAACAAGTATATTTACATCGAATAGAACGGCTGTCTTTGTGCGGAGACAATGGCCCTTGTTCAGCACTTTCTATTTGTCCGGGCTACGAGTTGCTTTACATTAAAACATTAATGCGGTTATATTATTTTTATTACATCGTTTTACTAATTCTTACTAAATAAAAGTTAACTTTAGCTCTGTAACACAAAAGAATACGAATCGAATGCCATTTGAATAATTGAAAGGAAATGAAATGGATGCTTAAAGACCTTAATTAAAGCGAAAAGCAAAATATATTACTTAAGCTCATATCTAAGTAGACGTATTATACAAACATCTATAAATTACAATCAGTTTGTTATGAGAGGAATCTTAGAAACTGCAATCTGAATACGTAACCGTTATGAAAATAAACGCGTTGTGGATAAACAAATCTAATTTGTTGACATTTATAGATCGTATCGTGTACTATGTATATGAAGAAACAGATGTATGATTCGATGATTTGGCATTTTGAAAGAACGAATTGAGAAAGAACAAAATAAATAATATTGCGAAAATGAGTGGTAGATTGGTTGTTTAAAAATTATATCGACCTGATTAGTCATCATTATTATTTATTACTTTTTTATTGTTTATATTTCCTTTAGATGAATGTATTGTTAATGGATTACGAAGGTTATTTTATTTGATTTGGTACAATTTTTTTTTTATTTGGCGGCCGAATAAAGATACGATCGATTTATTTATACCGTTCACTTTTACATGTTCTAAAAATGTGATTATTAACCACTTTTTAGCATATTTGTTTTGACTGTGAATCTATATCGATTCTAAATTATACAATTCTCATAATATAAGCAAATCATTATGTAACCGCGGTGTAAACTTTTTCCAAAGCTGTACGCAAATTTTCCAAATTTTATTTTTTGCAAAATTTTATCTCTTGGGTTGATCCCTTAGTATATCTTACTTATACGGTAACATTGAATACGTTATAGTTTAGATTCTATGCATGTTAAATGGACAAAAACATATATTTAAATGCAATGAAATCTAAAGCTTGTTTTCTTCATTCACATTCACAACCCATCGATATTGGAATGAGAATCTGAAATCGTATTTTGCAAAAACAAGTTTCCAAGAATTTTTAATGATCTTTTAATTTAAATAATAATAATAATTCAAATGTGATTTACATGTTGGTGTTAAAAAGATCTATAGTGTTTTCGGAATATACGGGATTATAATAAACATCTTCCATGACCTTACTCTCATATGAAAAAATAAAATCTTTCATATATTAAAGACCGTGTGGATGTGAGAATATTTTAACATCAGAAATAATCCGATTGGCAAAATTGGAAAGTGTTAATGGAACTAATGGTATAACATTTAGTTACACTTTCCTCGGAGAAAGTTTTGATGCTATTTTAGCATTTATTTATGGCTCTATAAGGATTGTATAATAACTTCCGAGTCCAATTAAAATACGACAACTTATTGTTAAATAGAACTAACATAATTTTCTTCATACAAAGTTTCCTTGGATCTTTTTCGATGTCCCATCACCAGGAGGCCATATGTTTGAAGTTAAAGCAGCGGTGTATTTTTGACATGAAAGAATTAATTACGGATATTGTAACGATCGCCCGTATGAGGCATACGGCATCTTGATGTGCAATCGACCAGTCTACGATTGCGTTAATGTCAAAGATAATTAATTAATGTCACAGATAGAGAATTGCTGACACCGTTTGTCGTATTGTGAGACAATCGAACGTGTTTTTCTGCGACTGTGGTTTGTCATTGGCACTCATAGGCATTGTACGACGACAGCGTTAAATGCGCGTTTCAAATTTTCTAACAACTTTGTGAACATTTTCTTAACCTTACATTGTTCGTTTGGTTGCTCAATCCTTTGTGAGTTATGTCTTAAATAAATGATGTTATTGTTTTGTTTTAATAGAATTGTTTCATAGTGACCATATAAATGGGTAAAAATTTATGTTCAAGTGATAACAATCAGTTTTGGCATAGTGCCTAAACTGAAGAGTTTTAGTACGACTTGTAAATAAAACAAATGAAAAACTTTTCCTCCATATTACATTCAGTGTTATTATTATTTAAATTAAGTAATTTTTAGGCAGTAAATTAAATTAACTTTTATTATTTACAGGTACTCGTACGTTTGAAAGAAGTACCGCTATCATAAAACAATGGAAAGTTGGTTGGAAGACGTCAAACGCGTGAAGATTCCGAGACCGAAGTTCGCCAGCAAATATCCTGCGGAACCTCCAAAAGACTATTTAGATGACTGTAACGACCTCAGTGGCAAGCCGCGGCATGCTAACAAAGACTTGACGAAAGCCACCGAGGAACTACGAAGAGCGCTCCAGGAAAAACTATGATATAATAGAAATAATATATTTAGATTTAAATAAGATGGATACAACATGACACATATAATTTTCAACGAGACATGATGATGAGACATATTTTACGATCATTGTCATTATCACCATCATCATCATCACCACCACCATCAACATCATCTTCATCATCATCATCAACGTTATCATCATCATCGATAATCATTGTAAGCCTATCAGTCCATTTCTCGACATATTATAGTACATGCGGTACACTGCTTTAGCAATAGTTGCCTGCGTTGCCAAGTCCTATTAGCCATTTATTGGATGCGAAATAACAAAACTAATTAGGCTTGTTCAGCAATTAGAGGGTTTACCTCTTATTTTAGAATCAATTTTATCGATTAATATTTACAAACCTGTAGTTTAGTTTTTAAATTAAAGCATAAACTAAGTAACACTAATGTAATTTACTTAACTGACATGTATTACTTAACCTCTCCAAGTTCTGACAAGATTTTTCCAAGTAATCATGCACAACCCGTAATATAAGTAACAGACTGTTCTGTAACTTGAAACGATTAAGGCCGTTTTTTTACTATGTTGGAGGATATTACTAACTTGAAGTTGTTTTATTTAAAACATTAAATATTATATAAAACTGAATTTTGATTATAAAGAAAATATGTAAAACTTTACCTACAAAAATGTTTAACACTCCTGACTTTGACAACTACTTTAGTTCGTAGTTACTTCATGTACAGTATTAATATAGTTATATTACTAATACACATTTAGAATAATTTCTGTGACTGACAATAATTTAGGATAAGATATTTTGAATCTCTGTAAGATTGCAAATAAATTTTAAGCTAATTTATTTTGATTTTTTTTCAATCAAATACTATTAATAAGTAAGTAATTCGAATCAATCATTATATTCATAATAGTTTTATAAATCATAGAAAATATAGAATTCATTCGATTTCATTTTTTTAATTTTTAATGGAATTTTAAAACGATGTTCAAACTTGTTTTTAGTTATAAAATGGATGGAGTAAATATAAAAGAACTACTTAATAAAATTCAACTGACGTTATCTGATTTATATGTTCTTGGGGAAGCTGCGACGACAAAACGGACAGACTATTGTATAAAAATGTTGGCCACATGCCAAAGTACGGCGATATGAGAAAAGTTCCTGCATCTTTTGAAACATGTATACCTTACCACTTTTGTACCTCACTGTCAACGGCTCTCACGTCACGAAATAATATGTTTCCACTGACCAACACAACCGTATAAAACATATTGTTATCTCACTTTTTCATGGAAAAAGAGAAGGATGCCAATACGTTTTTGTTCCAAGTGTTTCGGTAATGTAAACAGTCTTAAATTTGTCATGCTCCAAGCGGTGACAGATGCAATTGGCTTATACATACATTTACTTAAGTGAATCTGAAAATTAATGTGCTCAGTCTTGGAAACATGTTCGTAGATAGTTTACTTCTCAAGTTGTTGTCTCAAAAGCTTGTTATTAATTACTAAAATATTTTGGAATCCTTGTAGAATTTGCAATCTTTTCTTTTCGCAGAAACAATCAGTATTCGGTCCACATTTATAGTATGTCAGTGTTTGTTTGTAATCAATCGTGAGATATAAATTTAGGCCCACAAGTTAGTTATTCTTCATAAATCAATGACCAACCAAATCCCGCTGTCACCTACCTTCTATATACTATAGTGATACTATGTTAAATATTAACGTTAACGTTATATATAAAATTCTCGTGTCACAATTTTCGTTCCCATACTTCCCTAGAAACGGCTTGACCGATTCTCATGAAATTTTGTGAGCATATTGAGTAGATCTGAGAATCGGCCAATATCTATTTTTAATCCCGCGCGGACGGAGTCACCGGCGACAGCTAGTATTCTATAAATATTAAGATAATGATGTACTCACCGTGTCATCGTAGTGTTGTGTGTGCAAGGCGGTAGTGCTGCCCTCTCTGGAGTTGCACGGTGACGAGTGCCGCCGCGACCGACGTCCCTCCTCTTCGTATTCCTATACGAAATTTAAAAATAATTAACATTCTTATAACAATATGACATTTAATAAAAAAAAGACAAAAATACTTATTTATGTATATTAAGGTAGATAATTACGAATTAGTTATGAATAAATGCATCAATTAAAATCGATTAACTGGAAAAAGACGGTGCAAAAATATATTACTCATAGTTCATTCGAATAAATCAACTTTAATAACTATCCAAATTGAAGCTGTAACAGACATTGTAATTAATACAAAAGTTAGTAGATTCGTTAATTGACGCATCTATAAAAATAGGCAAAGAAATATCGTAAAAGAAAAACCAATTAATATTTTATTTTAAGACAATTTGTTACTTTATCATACGTTTACTTACGGATCTAGTCTACAAAGCACAATAAACAGCGTTATAATGCAGCACACAACACCGAATCATGCAGGCGTCATTCAATAGGCAGGAAAATTAAAATTTAAAGCAAAACAGGAATAGAAACGACGTGTCACGTACTTTAGCACCTTGTATTACGTATTCCTGACGAGTAACAAACACGGGAAGAATCCAGCCTTATTATTATCGTTATATGACGATAGTTGTAAGGAAGCAACACAAGCAGAGATCGTGAAGAGACTGCGAGGCGACACTCCCGTATCTGAGGCATCATTGATTTACCGAACTATTTTTGTATTTAGCACGTTTTAGGTTATAAAGATGTGATATACTAATGCTTACAGTAACTGTGGTTTTTGGTTGTCGCAGTACTTGAATAAAATCATATTTTTATATCTTTCATTCGCCATGGTAAAACAGATGTAGTTCTCTGTAAGTTTGTTATATTTTATATAAAATAACAATATAAACAACGAAATCCAAACGGAAAAATTGCAATAGCATTCGTAGATATATCTTCGAAATTCTTCTTCAGATAATTATTACTAAGTTTTACTTTTATATTTACTTTTCTTTTTGTATCCAGTACCTACTTTATTAGCTGCATCGGCCTTTGAATAAACTTCAATTTTTATAAATACAAATGATATGCCAATAGGGGCGGCATAGGGGAGGAATTATTATTAAAAAAAGTCAAGACAAAGACTTGGCTGGTTAGGCCACTGCAAACACCTGCTTGTAGTATTTCTCTTGCGTGTTATAATTTCTAGAAATTCTAGTTCGTGCAAATGGTGAACTTGTTAAAAATTATTATTTTTTATTTTTACTTAATGTTCATTAACTTTAAGTCACGCGATTGGTATTGAAAATAAAAAGTGTTTATAATTATTACAAGGAACCTCAACCTCGTTTCGAGGTTTTTAGTTGACTAGTCATGACGATGAAGTAAAAATTGCTATATATGGATTGCTAGTAGGTTAGATTTCAACGTTTCATATTTCACACGATAATCGTATGAAGTTGTAGATATAAAACATATTTGACATAGAACAAAATACTAAATTAAGAATAAAAAAGTTTAATAAAACCTAGAATTGTGTTAACTAATATGAATTATATATACTCATCTTTAAAAAATACTGCCATACACACGATAACTTTTGTAATTCATACAAAATACTACAGTTTCGTCCTCCACCCCTCTACCCACCTATATTTTTTTCGCGTGGCAACACTTAATTTGTACAAAGCTTTTAATTTAATTAGAGAAGTGGCTACAGTGGCAATAAACTCTAAAGCATATGTTTGCTGTTATAGTAAGGGATCAAAAATTTTGGAAAATCAAAACTTAGTTAATTATATTAGGTTAGGTTTAGGTTAGGTTAGGTTTCAGAAACTTCAACATGTTTCTTGTTTTTTTTCCTATACCTTTACCGAATATTGATTCATGTAAACATTGACTTCAAATACACACTTATGCCGATGGAAAACTGTTTAGAACTGTGTTGGAATTTTGAAACAAAATTAACAAGCTGCAGAACAGAAATCGTGTCAAGATTCTTTGAGAACATTTCAGAAGTTTCATCATATGCGTTTTTTTCCAAGTCATTTTCAGTGCAAGTTGTAAGATATTGTAGTTATATAAGACAGAAATAAAAACGCCAAAAACATTCAAGTACTTTTGCAATAAATTAGAAAAAAAAAGTACCTGATTGTATTTTAGTTGTTTTATATAACTTAGAACACTACATATCATACCAATTTCTTAACAAAGTAAATGTAACGTAACAAATATATGGTTTAAAATTACACTGTCGGGAAAACACCTGCAAGCTATTTCAAACACAACGCGCACAATTAATTAATTGCTATTATATTTCGACAGAGCAAATGTTCTAAACACGGTAGAAACGTTTCGATATCATTTGTATTATTCGAAATTTTATTTTATATTGATTTTCTCATAAAATACTTACGTATGTATGTATGTAACTCTTTCTGTGTTGACATAAAATTTGTTCGATTGGAAGCAGCATCGTAAAATACTACAAGTATAGATAAACTTTTACACACCTAAATTTTTAGTAACAATAATAGCAAAATGTTTTAATACAGCCCTAACTTTGAAGCAAAATAAATGATTTCAATGAAACTTTAAAAGAAATTGTCAAAACTTTATCTTACGTATGTGACTTAATTTAACAAAATTAAAAATTAAGCTCACTTTTTATATGATTTTAAAAATTAAATAACGATACCTTGGCCATGGCGCGAACGTCCATTGGCATGTAGTCGCAAAAAGCGACACGACGGCGACGACGCGACATAACGAACATACGTGCGTCACACGCCGCGACTTGCCGCGAACTAAGCTATGGCTAAGCAAAATACTGGCAATGAAACTTTACCGAGTACTGCTCAAAGTTCCATCAAGCACGCACCCGCCAAGCAAAGTTCTGCCTAACAAAGTTCCGCCCAACAATGCTTTTAGAATGTACTATGAAAATACATCGGCTTGTTTTATCTCCTAATATCAGAAACTTGAAGCTTAACATGTATATTAAATATTCCTTCACCAGATATGTCAAAGGTTGTACAAAGAAAATTTTTAAGGTTAAGAGTTTTTATTTTTTTAGAATTTCTTCGAAAAATTAGAACTTTCAAACTCTCACGAAATCGGTTTTGGTCACATTTTACATCACAAAAACTGAACTTAATAAATGATCTGGGATTTTATGTACAACATTTCGATTTTAAAAAGTAATAAGTTACTTCAGCTAGCAAAACTATTATGACTGTTATACTGAAACATAACCGACTTTAATACGATAAAATAAGCTATTAATTACCTGATATAATTATTGATTTAATCCTAAACAAGTAATGTAATATGCTCTTTAGTAATATTATAATTAAATTGAAATCCCTTGGGACACGTCCTTTGTACTTAAGGCTAAATTAAGTTGTAGTTAAGAAGGGTGATTCTCGAAAGTTTACCCTTTAAGTAAGGGACCAGAACTAATCTGTATGATTTAACAAAATGACTACAAGGCCGACTCTGTTAGAAAATTGAATAATAGTATTTCATTGACCTAATAAACTCGACAAATAAAAAACTTACTAAGTACACTTCTTTAGTTAAAATAACATTCAAATTTACGCACTCTTGTCACATATATTTTCAATCTATACTAATATTATTAAGCGGAAGAGTTTGTTTGTTTGTTTGGATCTCAGGAACTACTAGTGCGTTTTAAAATTCTTTTTTGTTGGATAGTCCATTTATAGAGGAAGGCTTTAGACTATATAAAATTACGCTGCGACCAATAGTTTTTTTAAATTCCGCTCGGACGGAGTCCCGGGCGACAGCTAGTTAAATATACTAAGAAATTTAAATTCTAATTAATATAATTTGAATTATCATTGTTATTTTGTGATACAATTAGAATCGCAACCCCGTTTTTATTAGTTACTACTTAACTATGAAGTTTCTCACACCTCAAAAATGTCCTAAAAGCTTTTCAGTAATTCAGTGTGAAAAATTTCGTATTCATTTTTAGCACCCATGGGATAGGGAAGCACAGTGGTTGTTCTCAGGCACCTCTTAACTAGAGGAGGCTTGTGCGCCCTGGTGAGTTCAACTAACTTATACAACGTAATAAGGAAAACTGTAACGCGTAGAAACAAAGATAACAAAATATTTTCCTCAAAGTTTCTTACAGACTAACTAATTTATTGTAGTTGTGGCAGGCGACTTCCTCAACGTAGATTGAAATATAAATAAACGTAAGTTACTCCCGCGTACATAAGCTTCCAGAAAAAGTCCCGTCAAAATCGATCCAGCCGTTTCAGAGATTACTCGAAATAAATGCGGATTTGCGCACAGACAGAGAAAAATTAAAAAGAAATAAATTTTCATTTCTAGAAAGTAGATCCACTAATTTTATTAATTGTATAGACATTGTTTCCTATCACTGAGCTCTAGGAGTATTAATAAGAATATTAATTGAGTAGTTATTCAAGGCCACATGCTGGGGCAAACCTCAATGATCAGAAATTAGTTTCTGCGTTACGTTAGTACATAGAGATGGGGCGTTGGCCGCTTTAACCTAAATTAATTTCTCATACTCCATTTTGGCGTGTGTATACTGTGCTTTATAATAAGTATTTAAAATTAAACACAACTGGATAAATAATAAGTTTACTACTATTAATATTTAATCCTGACTTATCATATAAACAATATTATGTCTTAATGTGCATTTAAAATATCTACGTTGAAACAAATTATCTTATATCGCGTAGCGTCTCTACGAAAGGTTCTGGTGTAGCACAAATTGTTTCAATATAAATTTGCACCATTTATCACTTTGTTCTCTTTCGTAAATGCGATTTCTCGATCTAAACTGCTACGTTCTTAACTATTAATAAAGGGGCGCCCAGATGACAGTTCTATAATGTGTGACATTCTTAACTTGATATTTTCTCTAGGAAAACGCTGTAAAATTTATTTTCGGTCATTTATTATACAACAACGCTGAATTGTTTTAAACAAAGAAAAATACACTGGCGAAAAAAAAAATTGCAAAAAGTTTTTTATTATAATTGTAACCGTTACGCTTTCCTTCATAAATATTTATTAAATTTTCTAAATATGTTTTAAGAAAATGATATTTAACGAAAGCACAAAAAAGATATAACGCAAAATGTATAATTGTTAAAAAAACAGACATGGGCTCGTCCGGGATTTGAACCCGGGACCTCTCGCACCCGAAGCGAGAATCATACCCCTAGACCAACGAGCCGATGCAAGCTTCGACAGAATTATCGTCCTAAATTGGCGCCTCGGTGCAATGTTGTTCTTCACGGCTTTTATCAACACCTACGCAACGTCATTAAACAAACTATTTTATAAACATTTCATACTCGATGTGCTTTATATGTACACAATTTTAAGATCGCAAAAGTAGAAATGTTGGGAAAAGGGTATATCCTATTTCCAATGTAATTCACGAATTTTAAGAATTGTTTATATCTTAAATCGAAAACAATATTAAAATCGAAATTGAAGCAATCAAAAAAAGTTTATTGGCCGCTATTGCCGTTTCATGAGCCAATTATCCTTCCTCTGTCCATTATACGAGACTTAATTTGATTTAATTTTGCCAGCTTCACCCTTTCTACTTTATAACAATGATACATAGGAAATAACGGCCATATTCGTGTAACTTGTGAACTACTCTCTAGCCGTCATAGAACATGCAAGGAACGTGAGTTACACAGAACAAGTGGTAGTGCCGAGGTGCCACTCTGTCTGCCAGCTCAGGTTTGTTCGCTGACAAGAAAAGAGTAAGAACTAAAGACTACGACTAATACAAGTATTCCTTAAACAAATTCGTAACATTTATTCTAAATATACATATAATGATTCTGTTAATAGCTATCTAATAATCTACAAACTAAATGACTAATAGAGGTCTAAAAGAAGTGCGAATAATTTTCGAGTGACACCCAGAGCACAGAGAAGAGGCGTACAGAGTCGAGAGTGAGTTTTGGAGAAGGGTAAGGAGATCGAGTGTAAGGTAAGTCTGGCAAAATCACCTCATGTGGTGCGTCGAGGTCGTCCTCATGCGGCGGCGCGTCGGCCCGCCACGGCCGCCCGCTCCTGCCCCACATAACACGACAGTCACCATCACTCAGACACTGTCTCAACAACTTTGTGAACGTCATCACCTTTATCATTTAAAGTACTAACGTAAGTGTAATGACGATTCACTGTTATGATAACACAATGTGTATTTCTAGACGAAGTTGTTGTCATAGTGCATTGACATCATTAAGATAAGTGCTTTTATTTCTTTTCCTTTAGTTTTTAGCTTTAGTATCAGTTATTTTAAAAACGGGGTAAATTTTCAGTTCAGATATTAAGAGTTTATATTTTTTGTGACACAAAAACATTTTCTCCTTTCTTTCTATAATAGATGTAATAGTTGCTTTAAGATTTATATTATTAAATACCATTACTAATTCAGGTTTACTACACGATGACTTGAGAATACATCTCCTGTTTCATATGGCTGAAACTTGGTTGTTTTTAATTGTCGATTGGGAATCGCTTTTACTGGCAGTTAAGTTAAAAGAACCCTTACGGATGCTGGATAGTGTCGTAAACTGGCGATCATGGTGGATTCAAACGTTTACGCAGCAATAAAACAATCGAGTCCGACGCTGAATAAAAGTTAGATTGTTGGCAATACGCCAATAAAATTCTCGCAAGAGAACGAAAGGAGTTGCTAAAACCTAAGATTATTTTCCCTGCAAAATGTAAAATAGCGTACAAAGACGAAAGCGCGAACATCTCACCCTTTGGTTTCACACTTACAGGGTACTTTTACACTTAGCGCTTCGTAAGAGTCATCAAGCGAAGTATTTACGCTGCGCTCATCAGAGCCCCAAGAGAAAAATGCTTCCGCCTCCACGAATGCGACTACCTAATTACATAATTAGTGTTCAACTTTCTTTTTTTTTATAAAAAAACATAATTATGTATGTTTTAATGAAAATTTTAGTAGTTAGTTTAAATAGTGTGTCACCTGTATGCGTGGTCGTGTGGTGGGAGGCCCAGACCGGAGTCCTCAGAGGGGGAGCGGTGGTCCACGACCAGCGGTGCCTCCGCCGGCCCCTCCTACAAACAATACCTCTCTACTCACCCGACCTTACAGATACTGCATTTCTTATTTATCTCTTCGCACTGGACTCGACACATGGAAGTCTTGAAAACTTTTTACTTTCACCATTTCGTATAAAGTTCTCAAGATATAAAATATTTTATAATATCCCTAATAATATAAAACAAATTTTGATGTCATAATTAGCTATCAATTTCGTATGCCAAAAGTATTAAATTTTTACAAAAACGATTCCAAAAATAATCCGTAAAATATTTTATAACAAAAATACACAATATAAAGCATTGGCAACACTGAACACATAGAATACACTGCAAGCGCACAATAACGAACAGCGAGGAATAAGGTGGAACATGCATGACATTAGTACGGACGTGCATTTGACTCACCGGGTCGTGAAGTTCGTGCATTGTGGAGGAGGACAGCATGTGACGCTCACCGCCGCGCTAAGAGAAACGTGGTCCTTCAGTGCACTTGGACACTATTATTTCTTTGTGATTGGTTATGAAAATGGATTTTGATATGAGTTAGTAAATGATAATGTATAGGTATCACAATCTTAATTGACCACAATGAAATTAGAAAGACTTGTGGCTTGAAAGGAACTGTACAGTCAGCGTCAAATAGATCGTAACAGACAAGATATGCAAATATATAGGTACATCAAAAGTAATCAATTATATCGGTACAACAAAAGTCCTCAAAATAATAGATACATTCACCCTGCTCAAATACATCGGTACATACACAGCGTCAAATATATGAGTACATGCAAGATGCTCATAAATATCGTAGCAGCCACAGCGTCATAAGTAACGAAGCAGTCAAGGTGCGCAAAAATATCGGTACATTTGACAAAATTGAACTCTATCTCTATATACTTGTGATACAATTTGGAATAAACTACTTCTGTTACATTCATTTGACACTTTGCATCAAACCATTTTTCAAAATTTACTAAAAGTGTTCGACGCGGATGACAGATATTAGGTAGATAAAACCAACATCAAATTTAAGTTTGTCATCATATATGCTAGTTTGGTCTCGTGGCCTTACCGTTCGCCGCCGTTGGTACGTAAGTTCGGCGGTTCAAATCCCAAGCAACTATTTTTTATTTGATATTTAAACTTTTTAATTTTAATATCGAAGCACATGTAATTAAACTCTATCGCCGTAGTTATTAGGTACTTTTTGATATTGCCTTGGACTAATGAGTTTGAACGTTAAAGTACTTTTCTATTTCAAACAAAAATGAAGGAGATAAAGTGATGCTATTGACATGTAATTTGTTTATTACTCATGTTTGTTAAACTTGTACCGGTAAAAATAACACTTTTACTTTTACCTTTTACTGATACTGATTATATTTAAGAAACAAAGAAAAAAAACTGAATGTCAATATCCAAACTACATCAAATTTTTGGTCGATTGCAATAAACATTCCAGTGTGCGTGGGCGCGCAAACATATGTAGATAACACTTGTACGTATAGTTTCCGCGCGTACCATTCTTAAAACCCGCAAAGACAATCCACGCTCCGCCCACTCACTTCAACCACGATGGTCTGACTTAATTGTTGTTAACTTTATTTAAATTTCTTTCTACCCGACAGCGAAAATTATAAAAAAAAAATTGTCGAGCAAAATTTTACATTACCAAATTTTTACTAGTTATGAAAAAATAACCACGTGATTGATAAAATGAAAAAAAGTAGCCTGAGATTCGAACCGGTAAACTTACATATTACGGCAAACATACTAGAATACTGCGCCAAACTAGTATATATTGTGACAAGGCAAAATTTGATATTAGTTATTACGTATCTGTCATATTCGGCGTGACAAACTTTTATAATATATTTAAGCGTTATGACAGGAGAAGAAAAATATTGGGTTGCCCAGTAAGTTCGTGCCGCTTTATAAGGAAAATTGAAACCCTGTCCTCTTAAATTTTTGGAAATGGTTTTAAATTATATTGGTACGACTCTATACCTAAAACGTCTTTTATTTTTGGCTAAAATTTTAAAAATTAGTTTTTATCTCAACCAATGAAATGAAATTATTCACAATATAGAAATTTTTGTGACGTTTGATAATGGTGGAAATCCGAAAATGAATCCACTTCAGCTGCAGTATATTGTAAGCTTTATATCGAAAATCAGAACGAACTTTCCGGACAACCTATAATGTTAATACAAAGTGTCAAATGAATGTAACAGAAGGAGTTTATTCCAAATTGTATCACAAGTATGTAGAGATAGAGTTCAATTTTGTCAAATGTACCGATATTTTTGCGCACCTTGACTGCTTCGTTACTTATGACGCTGTGGCTGCTACGATATTTATGAGCATCTTGCATGTACTCATATATTTGACGCTGTGTATGTACCGATGTATTTGAGCAGGGTGAATGTATCTATTATTTTGAGGACTTTTATTGTACCGATATAATTGATTACTTTTGGTGTACCTATATATTTGCATATCTTGTCTGTGACGATCTATATGACGCTGACTGTACTTGGTTAAATGTAAATACTTTGTACAACCAATAAACGTAAAGACCAATTGAAATTACAAATAACTGCACTGCGTAAGCTATGTTGATGGAATTCTAAAACGTGACAAATTTTCACCGCTCAAAAATATTATCTATTTTACACAAACGTTAAAGAAAACATAAATATACCTAGTAAGTATAGTGTAAAGGATAAAAAATGTAAATAAAGATGAACAAAAGCACATTACGAGAATATTACTCGAAACAAAACTTTGGAATAAATAGTTCGAAAGTTGTTACGATTGATTAAAGTCCCAACATCATAATAACTTTAGTTCGTTAATTCGGAAATATTGAGTGAACTAACAAGTTTCTCCAGACAGGAGCGTACGTAACGGAGCGAAAAATTGTAATTAGTGCATTCGGTTGGAAGCGGATTGCGAGTTGTGAGGCGCCTGGATCTCAGTTTTATGAACCGTGTGAGTTTTTCTTACTAGAGAGGTAATCTACTGTTGTGTGTACTATACATTTATGACTTAATGAATGAAATATATGTATTATGAGAGCCTTTCTCAAAAGCTTAACATTTTATACTTGGATTTATTCTTTAATATTTACAATACTATATGATTCATAATAAAACTTAGAAAAATTTAACTAATTGAATCATAATATATTCTTGTTATATTTGCAATTGTTGCCAATTTCGTACAACAATGTACTTTTTTATTTCAGTCTTCTGTGGTATAGCCGGCAGCGTTTGATTTGGCACATCGGACAGAGTACGCTTGTAAATCAAACACGGGTTTTACGTGATATAATGATTAATTTAATACCTTTATATGATGTTCAGTGACTTCATCACCGCGCCTGTAGACGAGCTCGTCGAACCTCGGCCGGTCCTCCGGCACCAGGAACTCCCGGATCTCAGTCAGTAGAGTGTACTGACAAAATATATTTAAAATTTTATATACAAAAAATAGTAGGTTGAAAAAAGAAGCTAAAGATGCGATATGAAGATCTTTGCATCATATGTATACGGTGAACAATCAGTAAACTATATATTTTTTTTAATTTGAACATAGTCCTTATTGGCACACGATAAAATGTTTAACTTATTTTTTATGAATGCATTCTACACAAAATGTTTATGTTTGCAGTAATTAATAAAAAGGTTAGATAATTTATTTTATTGTAACGTCTTGATGAT
Organism: Papilio xuthus; assembly: GCF_000836235.2. NCBI lineage: Eukaryota > Metazoa > Arthropoda > Insecta > Lepidoptera > Papilionidae > Papilio > Papilio xuthus. The sequence goes on along the minus strand of NW_013531052.1, from coordinate 1,629,684 downwards.
TGTGATAAAAAGAAACGTAAAAGGCTTCAGGAGTCGATGAGATTTATTATGTCGTAAGCAACGCGGCGCGGCTCACATTCATCGTAAACAAGGGTTTTTTCAGACAAACCTTACAGATTACATTCAATGTATCGCTGATGAGAATTTTTTTTATTCATATGGAGATTGCGTATTATATTTATACAATAATTTTTTAACTCCTTAGGGATTTTTACATTGTTACTTATTAAAATTTTAAGACATCGTAACATAAAGATAAGGTGTATTTAGAACAAGTCTAGCATGAATAACATATTTTACAGTGTGTCGTAGCAGCATCGGCAGCTCCTAATTTAAAAATGGTTTTACCTTCTGCGGCGTGTCGAGCAAGTCGCGCAACACGGTGAGGAAGGCGTCTGGCGTGAGACGGCGCGCTGCGTACTCCTCCATGTAGTAGGCGAGCGCAGGCAGGTCGCTGGCCGGCAGCAGTGAACGCGCCTTCTGTTCCACCGCCACCGCTGCTGCACCACGACGCTTGCCCCAACCACTTATTCTGGTATAACATTACATTGTTATTGTTACAATAACTTTCCCTTGGAGTAAAACGTTGTTAATACTATTAAAGAGTTTTCTTGATTGGTGATAATGTTACGGATTGTAATGATGCGGGATGTCACGAGTGCAATTTACATATTTTTCCATGTACCTACTTTATTTTTAAACTTTTAATTTGCCAACACTAAGGCTAGGGTTCATCTATATGTCTTGATTATTCGAATATTATACGTTGCAAGTAAATTAGGATACAAGTAAGCTGTTCTCCTTTCTTAGTTTAAAAATATATACTGTAGAACCTGGGTGCGGCATCTCGTTCCCCGTAGGCGGTGCAGGCATGCGGCACTTTGCCGACGTCACGCACTAGCAGCGACATGCGTTTGTGGTACTTAAGCTGCGCCACAGCTTCATCGTGTGTCACTTCCACGAACGATTGTCCGTTCACCTCCAGGATCTGATCCCCCACCTGCATAAGAACAGATAAAGTCACATTGTTGTTATTCAGTCAACTTTTCTTCCTTCCATATTTCATACTTGGTTACTGCTTCTCGTTGAATAATACGAAAATATAGTACTATATGGTCACTAAAATGAGTCTTGTTGTTAATTATAATTGACAAATAATAATATGTCAGATGAACAACAATTTACACGCGAAAATTCAGGTAAGGGGCGAGACGGTCCGAATGATAAGTAGTCCGGCGCAACACAAACAAACCCTGCACTTAGCGCAAAATGAACAACGACGACGAACTCGGTCTGCTTTCTCATTAGTTAAATGGATTATTATCTGTTCTTTTTAGTAAGTTCTAGATATTATTTTAATTTTAAAGTTTATAGTAATACTAGCTGTCGCGGGCGACTCCTTCCGCGCGGGATTTAAAATAGATGTTGGCCGATTCTCAGACCTACTCAATATTCTCACAAAATTTCATGAAAATCGGTCAAGCCGATTCGGAGGAGAATGGGAACGAAAATTGTGACACGAGAATTTTATATATAAGAAGATTTTATCAAAAGGATATTTTAGAACGTAAGCCTCTAGTGTTGTTCATTACTAGGAAGAAATCTCTCGACGTTAAACTTGGAGGTAATTTCAACTTTCCAAATGACTCGGGGCGTTCCCTCAAGTTTCCGCGTCTTGTACAGGAACAGACATTAATTTCTAGAAATTACATTCCATCTACAATAACTAGCGCACTCGGAGTTTCTTATGAATTAAGATACCAATTATTTGAACTTCATGTTCCTTTAATTAAAATGAAATATTTTCATCTTTTATACATATTTACTATTTAATTATTGAAAGATTTATTTTCAAACATCTTAAAAGTGAGTTAAAATGTTACCATGAGGCCTGCTCTGTCAGCCACGGAGTCCTTGTCGACGCCCGTGATATAGATGCCCAGATTGTACTCTAGGCCGCCCCTGATCATCAACCCGAGCGACTGGCCTGGTTCTATGCACAGGTCCACCTGATTTACCAAACAAAAATACTGACAAAATACCTTACGCAGTAGCCTTAATTTATATGCTATTTTTGAGTCATAAATTGAAAGATTAACTTTAATAAGTCGGAGCGTCCTGTTGACGTCATCCGATCGATGGTCAACACGAGGCAGCGATTACAACCGCTAACTTCCTCGTTTAACGGCCAATGGACAACGATTGGCATGCCATCGTGTTAACGCCATTCTAACTTCCCCCATTTTAGGGCGGTCAAATTGTGCATTCATGAGTTTATGAGGCATGAAATACGAGCCTTGTAATTATTATTATGCTACCAATAATTGTGAAAGATGACTTCCTAATTATTGCAATAAATTGGAATTTATTACTTAGCTTGTTTTGATGTGGCTTTTAGACTTAATTTAGAAAACAATTTAATTATAATTACTATAATATTATATAATAATATAAATCTTAGTTAAATCGTACTGTTTTTGTTAAAATGTAACTTGAAATAAATACATAATAACATTGTTTTGTTTGTCGCGCGGTGCGGCACAATCCAATGCTAAGCTCATAGAGATGTGGGTCATACAAACTAGGTAATCCTATTCACAACTGCTGCTTACTTACGCGTATATAAGCAATTGCTTACTTCTATATAATACGCTACTACAATCTCGAGTACATATTTACGGTAACATATGTAGTCCACGTTAAAAAATTCACGATACACAAAGTCGTTTAAGGAGTCAACAACTTAAAAAATATCTTAAAGCACATGATTTTTTACTTCTTTATTAAATGTACAAAGACTGACTGAAAGTGACGGTAAAGATTTTATTTAATGGATATAGAGACATACCCTGCGAATAGAGCGGTCCTTGCTGGCGGAGCGCAAAGGGCGCTGCGGCGGCGGAGAGGCGGGCCGGCCGTAGCGGTCCATCCAGGAACATGAGGCGCGGCCCACCAGCGCACCCGCCGTACGCACCGTCATCGTCAGCTGACGGCACGACTTCAGCATCTACACAACATAATTCCTTATTGTGGATTTCCAGAAAAGCATATTAAAATCTGCTTTTTTAACAGAAAGAAAGCTATCAATGTATATAAAAACAATGGTAGAAAGAGAATTGTAAAGATCGCGATTGACAAAATAAGTGATGTATAAGAATGTTTTCCAATCAAATAAATTGAACATCTACATTCTACATATTGCTATGTACACAGAACAAAAGCAATACCTAAACAAAATTATAGTAGTAGTATAGCTCATACTTGAAAGCATTTTAAAATTAATTAACGTTGCCATGACAAAAGAGATTGCATGTTGTATAAATATTGTTTGCTATTATCATGTCAATTTGTCATTGCAGTTCACTTTACTTAATAAAATGTTTGCATGATAAAAGCTCTTCTCCCGGTGCTATTGAATATTCACGACTCATGTCGCGGCCGCACCGACTCTATTACATAATGTAAATTACTGAATCTTTTGATTAACACTGCATGTTTTATTAATATGAAAACGTAAGTACAACTTGCACTCTTAATTGACTGTCACAAACTAATAAACGAGTTCTTACCTAATGGTACCTAATGCTTTCTTTACCTATAACAAGGTATGCAGTATGTACCTCTCCATCATTTTACCATCAACAACCCGCCAACAAGTCGAAAAAGTAAACGGAAGTTCTTATCAAAGCATTAACTCTATTACACCGACAATAATGTGAGCGAGCACCTGATGTTGCCACTTAATATATTTACGTCAGACAAAATGCATTTCAAGCTCGCAATTCTGGATTACCTGGTACAGAACAATTTGATTGTGCCCGAGCAAAGGTCACAGTGAGGACGGAAATAGAAAATGTCGTTCTCGCGTCGCTCCTTTGAATTGGGAAAATAAAAGTGTTTCGAAATGGAACTTGATGTTGATTTTCTCATGCGAACCATCTCTCTTGTACGTTGTTGAGAGAACTTTATTACAAAGGTTTAAGTTAAGATAACTTATAAACAGGGAAAACTGTACTCAAATGTTTGATTTGTGATCAATGAATACTCTTGCTATAACGAAAATTAAGTTTGCAAGTAAAGTTAACTTAACTTTTACAAAATATTTATGTATGCATAAAGCAGCATGCAGTTATTATGTATTAGTTATGTATTAGTTATATGGTACGCTATTGAAAACAATTGCAATGGTTTGCTAGCAATACTAATCGGCTTGTCATTTCATTCGTTCAGTTCCATATTCAAACTCTATTCTGTACAGTGAATGTTAGAATGAATACGAGTCTATTGTCGGCACCAGCACATTATCAAAGGGTTGTATAACTGGACGACAGCGAGAATTTCATCCGATGCGAGAGAACTTTTTCAATTCATATGATACATCCTTTTATTGAAATAAACAGTTTGAAAACTAGGCACGTTACATTAGAATCACTATTCTGCTTTAAATATGGCTATATAACAATCAATAAGTACCTAAAAGTTATTGTTAAAAAAAATCAATTCTACTATCACAAACATGGCACTGTATACTTATGTTTCAAGATTACTTATAAATCATTAAGAATATTGTGTAGTAATTTAGGAATTTAAGTAGAAACCTTGATTCTACAAAACAGATTGGCTCATCAAATGACTATTTTTATTGCTAATTAGCAATCTTGTGACCTGATTTTGAAACTAATGAAGTAGGTACAAAATACAATAAGACAAATTGAAATTGCAATGTCATGCTTAATTTGACCTGACCCGAATGCCGCATGTGGAGTGTCATCAGGACAAGGTGTAGGCTTGACGCCTATTGACATTTATGTATCTACACGTCTCACACATTCACGACCTTTTTCTGTGAACTTCATCGGCGATATAAGCATATACATCATTTTCGAATTCACTAAATGCAGACTCAATTGACATCATTTTAGAAAAAAGACATTCAAAAATATTGAGGAACCCTATGAGGTAACAATTTTACAATTTAAATGTGTATACTACGTTATTTTGGGACCCACACATATGCAAAATATTGTGCATATTCTCCTTATTATCATTATCTCAGAATAAAACAGCTTTTGTGGAAAATATAAAACGTTTCAGGCATATTATAGTCACATATTATATATATCTTAAAGTTCCGTCCCATCCGTAGGCGAGGCTCTGCCTTATGCGATAACACAGTAAAAAATGTGACATATATTTTATATAACAATTTGGAACCCGTAACTAGATTTAAAAAAAAAATACTTTTCGAATTTTATAATAGACTACTTAATTGCCAGCTACTCTCCAAAGAGAATCGATAATCTAATTATCACTTCATTGTATCGTTTTAAATATTCAAAGTACACATGTAATGGGAACTAAACAGTTCTTTTTATAGCCTTTATAATTCAACTTGCTCAGTTTCAATAACTTTATTGAACAAACAACGCAACGGAATGGATAATTTAATTTACCAAGAGAACCTTTTTGGTAACAATGAGGAAAATGAAATGGATTTTAACAAATGTAAAATTACTTTATTTTATTCTTGGCAAAGTAAATTTTGTGGGATACATTTAAATGGTTTGTTTGTATAAGTTGGAAAGTAATGCAAGAGTTTTAAAATGATTAGCTTCAATTTGAGTATAGCGTGTTTCACAAAACATGAGTATTTAAATGTAGGTTTTAAGACAATAATGTTTCTAAAAATGTGAAATTTGTAAAAATATATATATGAAAAAATATATAGAACACGTAAACCAAAGAGAAAAAAGTAAAATTAATCATATAGCGGAGACCATACTCTTAGCCACACACGTTTTGAGTCTTAATCCGTGGCACAAGTGCAATTTACAGCAATCACTTGCTATCATTCGTGAATAAAAAGCTTTCCTATACATATTAATTTACCTAACTGCTTCCCTATTGGTGAAAATCAAAAGCTAGAAAACTGTTTTGCTTTACTCCTACTCTTATAACAGAGTAAAATAAAAAAAAATCTGAACATATAATTTGAACATGTATGAAAGGCGTATTCATTGTTACAGCAAATGCGCGAGCGAACGGAAATAAAAGCTGTCGGTATGTCTGTCAATTTTAATGGAGCTCGTATGTGAACTACCTCGCTTAATAACCCAACAAGATTTATTATTTCTGAACATATTATGATAAATATTCATTAGACAAATATGTCAGAATTTACTGTTATACATATTTAGCTTTTACTTATAGTAAGTTATAGTCGACTTTCAGTGTATTAATCATTTACTCATTTTTTAGTAGCATACTCCATCACCTTTTCTGTGATTATCTGATTATTTGTTTGATAACAGCGGCCATCTAAATTCCCCGTAATGGCAGAACGACCGCTATTTATAGACATCCACACAGACGCACAGAAATACAATACTATACGTGCCTACCTCCGTCAAATTGCTTCCCTTTCCCATCCTTTCCTTAAAAGAAAAGAGAACATGGATTTATAGTAGTAACATCGTAAAAATTAGAACTTACCATACCACAGTATTTGTTCTATAAATAAAACGTGCTTACCTTGAGGGCATCCTCATGGGAGATGCCGGAGAAGGGCGTGCCGTTGACCTGCAGGATGGAGTCCCCGGGGCGCAGGCCCGCGCGTTCCGCCACCGAGCCTTCCTCCACGCGGGATATGTACACACCCACCCCTGAACAAATCGATTTACTTTACGTGAGTAAAGAGTATAATGGAAGAGGAAGGGAATACAAATTATTCATATTTAAACATTATGAAAAAAGTACGTATTTGAAGTATTCCATACCTATTTAATTCATCTAAGATGTGTAGAGGAGTAGCAGTTATTTATTTATTCTTTACTAAACCCTAAATCTCATTAACGAAATAGTTTAAGAGATATTGTACAAATATAAGACTTTTATAAAACTCCTATATTTTATCCTCATAATGAAAGCAATGAAACATCAAATCCGTCATAAGAAATCAAATGGAAAATACACGGAGGGAATGAATTAATCATGTTTGTTGAAGCACAATTCATTGATTAAATGTCTTTGTTTGATCACTCCTCGTTCTATTTATATAACTCCCATTCGAGCGCAAAATCGATAGCCCTCCGCGTTGTTCGCCTGCCTCGCGAAATAAGCATTTTTATTTTAATACAATTTTGTTGTATTGTAAATTCACATATAATTGTTACTGATATGTATTAAAACAATTTGTAAAAACAGCGTTCAAAAAGAAATTATTGTTTTTAATTTTATACAAAACTCTAAATTTGTAAGTAAAGGTCGTCTCCGTCCCTACACTAACTGTGTTGAGTTAATTTTCAATGCAACCTGTGTATACCATCTAGTCACACGTAAACTAGATATCACATTATGGTTTTATTTCTTCGAACTGTAATAACCTTGATGTTTTTTTCAAAAAAACACATTGCGAAGCAGTGGCCGTTGCATAAAAAATAAAGTCGGGTAACAGGCAGCAAGCAAACACGTGTCGAATGAAACGATCCTACGCCATCAGAGAAATGTCAGGTTTTGGCGGTCATAAAAGAAGCGTTTATAATGCTTTCGCAGTGAACAGCTTGCAACAGAAATGCTAAATAACTGACCTGCTTCCTTACCGCCCTTAACGCAAATGCCGAAGCCGTGCGAGTCTGCCGGGTCCCGGCTCATGGTGACGGTGCGCGTGGCGGGCTCAGCCAGCGCCGGCGCCGCGCCCCCGGACGAATACGGCCGCTCCCGCTCCCCGCCTCGATATATCGCCTGATAAATCAAATCAAATGTCAAATCTTACTGCTCCACACAGATTCGTTAAGTTAGCACTAAAGGCGTACCATTAGGACTACACTTATGTCTGCTTAAGCCCATTACACGTCTCAGTGTGACAATTAATGTTATAAAGTATCGTACTTAGTTGTACTCCGTAGTTTCATTGTAGTACTATAAACCGGGATGTTATAATTTGTCGCATACAAAACAATGTTTTCAATTCGCATTGATGGAAACGCGCTTGCAAAGAAATTCTTTAACGTTGATTTTTTCCCTGACGATTATTTAAATAACTTCACGGGGTAACAATTGTCATAAAAACAAGACCTGTTTCCCAATACTAAGCAACTAGGAAAGTACAAAACTTTTGTATTTATGTTAATCCTCCATTTGTATGAATATAAACTTTCTTCTTGAAACAAAAGTTTTTTTTTGTCAGAAAAGAATAAAGTTCTTTATAGATCCTGTGTATATTTATATAACACCAAGGGTTGCGAGATCGACAATATATTGTTTTTTAAGTAAATAAAGTTTCTGAGGAAACATGGGAAACTGTGTTCTTTATATCTGTATTATTATTTCCAAAACACAGCTATACAAGTTTATTTATTTATATATTCTAAGAAGTTAGGTAATATTTTTAAGTAAAACGCATGATGTTACTGACATTGACTAGTAAGTAGTAAAAAAAAAATGTCTCAGCTTGATATCGCATAACAAAACGTAATGTCTTTCTGATATAGAAGCTACGCCTTTGTCTGCACATATATACGGGACATTGAACAAAGCGAAACGAGGACAAATGCTACATACTTCGTAGAAAAAGACTTACGACTTTGTTGTAGATTATGCATTATATGTGTATGTAACTGTTTTAATTTATCAAAATGCATATATATTTTTTTAGTTTTATAAAGAACAAACCTCATTTTTCGGATCGGAATCCAATTTGCCACCAAAACAGAACACAATTTTTCGCACAATTCAACACGTGAACACATACCGCTGCACGTAGCAGTCAAAACAGCATGCTTATTTTATTATAAAAACTTTTATGTGTGGTTTTCTTTACGACCGAAGTAAATTTATTGATTTCAACAAAAACGCGGCGACGCGATGTTTCGAAATGAAAAAAACCGGAGGTCGTAAAATTTCCTTTCACTGACACTTTGGGAAATATATGTAGGTGAATCTTTTTGGCTTTTTTTGAGAAAATTAAATGCCCGACACACAAATGCATTCACTGTAAAAATTAACACTAATTCATAATCGATGGTAAAATTAACGTAAAATGTTTTAATTTTTATAAGTTAATTCGTATGATATGCGTTTTCCGTGCCGTGACCAAACGACGACTGACATTTTATATCAAACTTTCACATGCGATCGTAAAACATTGAGTAAACTAACAGGCATGTTATACAAGGGTGTGTTTAGATAATTATCATTATTTTGTAAGTTAAGACAATTATAAGACAATAAAAATTTGCAAAATGTTCGGTTATGTGGGCGGGCTGGTCTAGCGTCCGTCAGTAAACGCTTACCGCAACGGTCATGAATAAAGTAGTGATATCGACTGACGGCTCACCCTAGAATTATTTACCGAGCAACAGCCCCGCCGGACTTGCACTACAATTCACACGTACCTATTTTTAGACAGAATGTTTTGATTGCTTTCATGTAAAACATTCACGTTTTATCGTGAAGAAATATGTATGTTTAAAATTATTTATAATCCTTTTTAATTTTTACAAATGACTAATTGTAAGAATAAGACTTACCGAGCACAAATAGCAACTTGAAGGAGTAATTTCTTATTACCGTTAGTTTTCACATTACCTATACGACTGCAATACATTTCCTAATGAAATACAATTTCGAGCTGATAAAATATTGAATGGAGATGGAATAATAATTCGTAATAAGAATCTAAAGAATTTCAATTTTTATTACATTGAAAACGTGCTATGAATGGCTCTACTCCATCTGAAGCTGCGAAGCGGGAAGGGGCCGGATAGGACGGGGCGGGGCGGGACACGTGCTACTCAAATACTTAGCGCGTTGGCGACATACCCCTCGGGAATATTGCTTCATAGAAAGCAGTATTAAAAATTCAAGTCGCTCATATTGGCCACTGTGAGAAGATCGATTGATTGGCTACAACCATTCCTCCGATTCCTTCTCTGCATTTAACTGTTTGACATAGCAATTACACTTTTATGATTGACGCCAATATTTGTCCATTTTAGTGGTTGTCATTAACCTAAGTACTTGCTTGTTTCTAGCTTTTTTTAAGGGTTACGGATGGTCTTATGGCACTAGGCACATGTCGAGACAGGGTAACTCACATGATGTGTTGTGCTACTGGGGCTGCTGGCGGGCGAGTGCCGGCGGGTAGGCAGCGGGGCTGGCAGCGGCGCTGGTAGCGGCGCGAGTGGCGGGGCGGGCGGATGCGAGGGCGGCAGCGCCTTGCCCAGAGCTGCCGCGCCGCCCTGTCCGAACAGCCGTAGCACCTGCTCCGGAGATATCGGCCGCTTCTTGCCATTTGTTGCGCTTAAATGGTTTGTGCTGTTCCTTAAGCTAGTTGCACCTGTACAAAAGATTATATCATTTAATTTTTGGTCAATTTAAACATCACTTCATTCATTTTTCGCTATATCCACCAGGAGGAAAATCTTCTGAAATCCCATTCTGATTCGTTGAATTCTTAATCCTACACTACTTTTGTCTAACTTATTAATTATTTCCCATAAATTGTATTATAATTATTATTTTTTACAAAACAAAGGAGACACGAGTGCAACAATTTCTATTTATTTTCCTTTTACCACACATTATGCGACTCATATCTAAGCTGTATATCATATATCACACTTTCATTAGCCTATTTGTTCCATTTTTATGAATTATATTTTATGATAAGAACCATTTTGTCGCTGTTGGAATTGTTCTCGACTTCGTGCGGTACAATTGTTACGTGCATGTTACACAACGCGATCCTGTTCTCTATTTTGTACCCGCTGATAAAGTTTTTATGGGTGCACATAAAAAGTCAGGGTACGTGCCAAACTGTTTCGAGCACCAAAACAAAACACAGTTATATCAGCCATGTACTATTGAAACTTTAGTCCTATTAATTTATTTTATTATAATTCTAATTATATATTTTCTAGCTTAAAAATAATTCATCTATCGTTTAACCGTTGGTTTTACTGACCTATGTGTATTCACTGATCTACAATTACTGAAGGTGCACGTTATCCATAAACCTATCGCTAATGAGCCAACATCGTTCTATCACAAAACAAACAAGTACGACCCAAGCTGCCAACAGCAAGTTATATCAAATATTTGCTTGCTGATAATGATTGTTGGCGAGACGGAGGCGAGGAAACTTTACGTAAACGATTTAGACTTTAGTTAGCATAAAGGTAACACAGTTTACGACGCAACCGTCTTTTAAATAATGGCACGTAAACAATTTTATCGACTTGTATGATAATAATAATTTAGACTGTGCAGAATTACACTTTTAAGATAACAACGGACACATTTGCCGGATATACATAAAAAAAACCACTTTGAAATAAACTCGAGCCTTTCTTTTATTCCGTCCTTTTAAAAAAATCCTGGATTACATTTACAATTCGATCAGATACTTAGCAGTGCCTTGTCCTAGGAGTTTATGAGTTTCCTATGAAGCAAGTCAAAGTTTTTGCAGTCCAAAGTCTGCTGTGTTCTTTAGTGGAGAGTACCTACCTGCACTGTTTGCGATGGTGGAGGAGCCCAGGTAGGGCGCACGGGAGAGCTTGCCGGGGTAGTGATGGTGCGAGTAGGGGGCGTGGTGGCCATGCGAGGAGGCTGGTCGCTCCACGATGGTGTAGGAGGTGCCCGGCGGCGAGTAGTAGACGCCTCCGCGCCCCCGCGCTCGCGCGTCCTCCGCCTCGTAGCTCGCCTGCCGGTTGTCCTGCAACCACTGACCATTGCCAAAGGATTGTAACTTATATACCCCCAAAGGGGTTTTAAGCAGTCGCATTGCTACATTCTATCCAATTTCTGAACTGAAATAAGTGTATTTTCTGAATACGAAACAATATGAAGAATGAGTCAATAGTGTGTCTTTTAATTAAGGAACAAGTACTTATGACAAAAATAAAAATGAAAAATAAAAGGAAAAACCTCTTGTACACTCTAAATGTTAGATGACTTATCTAGCGTAGGCCAATCGGTGCGTAGAAAATTTGTGTTCGTAGACAACGTAACTTCGTAGGCGAGAATTGTAGATCGTAGTCAAAAAGCGTAGACCGTAGTCGCTAAACGCCATGGGCGACACAATACCTTAGACGTGAGTGCGTAGACATAGAAAAGAATGAGTAGAGGATTGTCGTACCTGGTGCGAGCGCGAGTGCCTAGCGAGGTGGTGCGCGGGCGGGTGCTGCGGCGTGGCGGGACGCGGCCAGCCGTAGCCGTGCGCGCCGGGCGGCGGCCAGCGCGCGCCAAACTCCGCCAGCTCCGAGCCCTCGCCCACCTCCCCCGACCTCATGCCCCCGGCACCTCTCTCTACAACAAACAAATATAATACATTTTTATCCCAACAAAAAGCAGTTGTTACGCGAATGTATCCAGAAAGAAATAAAACCTCTTGAATGAAACAATGCTTACTTTATTATTCTTTAACAACATTCTTCTTATCTTGAAAAGTACAACATCAGAGAGGTATCAAAATCAAATATATTTTTTGTTTCTCCGTATCTATTAGAGTCTCAGTGCTACATAATTCCAGTTTATGTCCCAGCGGGTGTGGTAGCGAAGCTTGCCTCGACTTATTTTTATATCCCTGATTAGAGCTAACTGGCTATAACAAATATAAAGTTCATTGAAGAACCTGTATAGAAACGAAAGGTTCTCTCAAAAAGTTAAATCGTCAAGAGTCGCTGATAAAAATAATTGAAGATCAGTATTAAAAAATGTATATTTTAATCTACGGAGAAAATGATAATGATGTTATAATATTTTTTTTCATACATGTTACTTATTTGGTCTTTTAATAGTTCGATTTTAGAATATCATTCCACTTACGTTATTTGTGTAATAAGCATAATAATATTCCACACGTATTGGTAGTCTGTTTGTAGCAGCCATAAAATATCTTTATATTTTTCCCGGTAAATTTTTCGACGTAAAATATTACTCGGTTGGCAATATTCTTCCATTGGTATTTTACGATACCTAACTCATTTTTTATTCGACCTATTTCGTTCTAAGAAAAACATATAATTCTAGGCAAAGCTACTTAAAAAATTCAACACTGTTCTCTTCCAAAATCAGATTAAATTTATTAACTGTGCAGAATAAAATGTTGTATATACGCGATCCGAAAGCGATAAAGATAGTCTAGCCCTAGCTTATAATTTAAATTTGGTTTATATCTAGAATCTAGTACTCACATTTGCTATATTTGAGATAATATAGTTTAATCTTAACAACAAGATATAAGAAAAAAACTAAAAGTAGCACTGCCAAAGCGAAGACTCACAAAGTGCAAAATAGCAAAATGGAGAAAAAGTTTTTTGAAACGAGAACTGCCTCCCTCAATCGCTGCGAGTTTTAATATTTTTTGAGAAACTGCGCTTCTATGACACCGAGTAAGTTTACAATTAACTTTCTACAAATTTCCCTTGACACATTTTCCGCTACTTTTAAATTTGAATTTCAATAGACGTAATCTTTTACACAGCTTCTTTTCACAAACTAAAAAAATATCTTCATCATAATATGAAATTTGTTTTTTCTATTTCAGACAATACCCACACCAACATCTTATTTATTTTGTAGACCAAAAGTGGAAAATAAACGAGTGGTCTTTTGTGGTCTCTTGTAGAATCTTTCGGAAACAAGAAAAAACAATCACGTACATCAAAAAATAAAAACAAAGAACTTTAGATATAAAAAATACTTAATCTTTAGCTAAGCAATGTGATAAAAAGTGGTTTGAATAATTCGCCACTAAATAGTATAGCGGTAGGCGAGCAATTTAGCGAAGGAAGTCGTAACACCTGCGCTCGCCCGATTTACGAGGACGTCGACTTGGGGCCCGATTGCGGCCACAATGGATTACGCCGGCTCATGACATCGCATCTACCTTACACAAGAAGCACATTTATTACTCTGCTGTCTAAGAGTAAAGAAACTTTATCCTCCTAAAGAAACGTTCGTGTTTCATTTAGGACGTAGTTAGGTTTTAAGTTTATGAATATTTCTGAGTAGATTCTGTTTGCACGAGTGTCAAATATGTAAGTATTTATTGTAAAACAGACTAGACGAAGACTGTTGGTAGAGTTTTAATGTAAAAATGTATTCAGAAATTACATAAATGTGAATAAAGGATTGATCTCTAACTTCTATATGTACATATTAATTCAATACTAACCGCTATAAAATTAATCGAGGGGATTAAAATTGTTGACATATTTTATTTATTTCAAATCGTCGATGCTTAAAGTTTACGTCCCGACCGTCAATAAGCGATAAAGTCTCGATCGAATATATCGTCCCATTTTCCTATTTTATTGCAGTCTCAAATTTACGACAAACAGGAATTTATTTTTATATATATATATATAAAATATATTAATATCAATGATAATAAATAAGGAACTCACTATTGTTATTACGTATAAGGAATATGGGCAAAAAAGAATACGGACCAAGAACGTGTAGATGTCCACCAAAATTAGAGAGATATTACATCTTTAAATTATTCAATATTGTCATATTGCAGTTGATTGATCGGTTACAATGACGACAAGCTACAAAGATATACTTTAGCGATCGTCCGCACTGCGGTTAGACAACGCATTGTACGAGTATCTGTTAAACCAAACGAGCTGACACCTACCTTCATCGGTATAAAACAGTACTTAATTAAAATATTATATTATCATTCAGAATATACAATTGGTTTTTATGTTTATTATATTATATTTATTAGGATTACCTTTATCTTATAATATATATAAAATTCTCGTGTCACAATTTTCGTTCCAATACTCATCCGAAACGACTTGACCGTTTCTCATGAAATTTTGTGAGCGTATTGAGTAGGTCTGAGAATCGGCCAACATCTATTTTTTATCCTGCGCGGACGAAGTCGCGGGCGACAGCTAGTATTAAGAAAAACCTTAACACCCTCTGATGAGAGCATTTAATAGGGCGGCACGACCGGTAAATACAAAGACATCAAAAATTTAAAATGATAAAGTAGTCCTAGTATTTCGTTATTCTCTTTGCGTAATTAGATGCGATGTGTAGGGACAATAACATAAAAAAATCTTTAGAGAAAAATCCGACTCGAAACACTAATTAGAAAGACCATTACGTCTCCAGTCTACAGACTTCAGAACTTCAGGCTTCATGTTTTAGAGAATAATGTTTAAATTGAAATATAAAAATAATGATGCATTTATGAGTTTGAGTCAAAGTTCAAAGGCAACAGTGCAACAGACAGACCTGTCCCTGACCTGGGCAATGGCCATCAGTGTTCTTGGGAAAAGCTTCATTTGATGAGAACTGTTTAGCTTATTGTGTACGTTTCATAAGAGCGAGACCTAAATTAGAAAGTAATTAAAAACGTTAATGAGGAGCTGTAAAATGTTAGTGAGACTTTAAAGAACCAGAGACTTTAATTGAAATAAAAATAAAATTTTACAAAACCTTAACTGAGATGAATCGAGAATCGGTTTATGATTGCAAGACATCACTACTAGCAACAAATGTCACTAAAACAATTTTAGCTAAGCTGTATGTATAATAATGACCAAACATTGCAACACCTCTGGGACACAATTTTAAAAAATAAGCATCTGAACCCGGCTCTAGCCTCGAATAGACCACTGCAACGACTTTTGCACTCTATTCCCACAAGCCCGGTTAAGTCTTGTTTCTTGCCAAGCCAAATTTTTATCCCAAAGAATCTTTTATACACATTCAATAAAATCTATAACAAAATCTATATCTGGAATTTATTATCAAGCTAGTTTTGTTCAAATAAAACATTTATTTTGATAAGGTGGGGAGCGCGGCTGCGTTGGCGAGGCGCCAAACTGACTCGCCCTCCTAGCGGCCATCTCGCATCCTAATTTTATCATTTATCCATAGTGACGCAGCGCTACCGAACTATGACGTAGAAGATACGTACAAATATTATCTTAATAGAAAAGCTATCGACTGTGCCATCGTCGACGAAATTCCAATTTCATTTTATCTTATTATTGAATTATTTTAGAAGGTTATTGCGAAAATATAGATAAGCGATACGACTATGAATACAAAAGATGTGGTCGTATAGAATTTAAATATTGTTTAAAGATGAAAATCAAGTTATTAAATTGTGTCTGAAATACAATAACGTGGCATTTAGTATCTTATTGTACTTAGTAGTTGATGATTAAACACGGTGAGTTAGATTTTATTTATAACCTCTGGCCGTAAAGCAATACAAGAACAATGTTTATCTAATTGCGACATATTTTACATTCCTTTAGTTTATATTATACAAAACTGCCGCCTCTTTATGTTTTACATAGCCCTGATAGTAATAACTTATTTATATAACCTTTTAGCTTGAGTTTCAACAAAAACTTGCTTTCATAAATATTATTTATACTAAGGCAAGATGGGGGCTGCTTAGCAGCGAAATAAAAATAAATTACAACTCTGGAACTTCTCCGTACTACCGGATGTTTACAGAGTTTTCTTGGGTAAAATTATTAAAGACATTTAGTCGAAAACTAAACTTTAGCCGTTGTGATATAAAGGTGAAGAGAAAATTAAAGTTTTTTTTACGTGATATCACCTTTGTTAGTACAACAACCTTTTTCTTACCTAGAAATCAAGTGTGGATTAATGTGTGAAAAATAAGATACTGAAGACCATAGCTAAATTGTTAAATAACACGAGATACAGAGAGGTTATATTACATCGAAAACTTATGATATTTGCGTGAATAAAATATTAACACTTTGTATGTAGTTTGTTGACGGCGGTGGCTTGGAAAATTAGAGGAGACCGGAGACAACCGAATGGAAAATTTGCTTGACATCGACATAACGAGCCAGTGAACCGACAAATGCATATACATCAAAATTAACATATAGGTACACCATGTCATTTGTAATATGTGTAATAAAACAAGGTAACAATAGTATTTTTTCCAACGGAATAATCAATCCAACCAAACCAATCTTAGAAGCTCAGTATAATCTGGTAATAAATTGTCATACAGTGGAACATTAATAAGTAGCAAAGTACACAATAAAAGACTATCCGATGCGAAGGGCTTTTATGACGTCACGGGAACGGCCCGGAGGCAGAGGGGAGCAGGGGTTCAAGGCCGAGAAAGTAGGTCAATGGGACACGGGCGGAGTTCGGCCACGCTAGTCACTACGGGACGTGCAGTCTCACAAATTAAAGCAATCCTGTGTTAGATCTTTCCTATGACCATCTACATAGACACATAGAAAAACATCTGTCACCTGTTAGCATGTGAAAAAACAAAACTACGAATCTAATTTCACTCATGTTCTTTATGATATAGATACGGCATTACAAACACAAACAAATTTAATAAATTATTTACTATTTAAAATAAATCGTGCTAAAATTATATATAAAACCTATAATTTAAGTATCAAATCGAGCACAGTCTAAATATAAAATTGGATTACCAGTCACTTAAATAAGCAGTGTGTAAAAATCCTTCTGCTACGAAATGTAACCTCGTCCTCACATCAAAGAGGTCCCAGTACACGTAAATATCGCTGGGGAATAAATAAATTCACCTTTTTCTTTTTCTGTGTAACCTTGCCCAGTCGAATAGGTAATGAAGAGGTCGACAAAACGACCGCTTTGTATGGAAGTGTCATTCGCGGGATGTACCCACGTACCGACACGCGATTATTCTGACATACGAAGCAATCATAAAGGAAAATAAACCGGATTAAATTAAACATAATTCTGGCAAGGCATTCGGAAACTATGAGTGATGGTTATTTTATTACACGAATATTTGAACTGATATCATACTTATAGTGTATTTGTATATTATAAAGTAGGTAGGTAATAATTTATGCAAGGAGTTGATACATATTCCTTTTATGTAAATTAACATAATTTCCACTCTTTTAACAATTGAACGGATGTCCAACTTTAACAGTATTTATTTTTCTCATCCTTTTCATTCAAATGCGGTAAAGAGACGTTTATCCTCACAGTCCATATATAATTTAATGTCTTCGAGACTCGGGGAAACTGAAGTATTAAACGTTTTTAACAGCCCTTTCGGATACTTACATACGAAGCAAATAATTTTAATAAATCAATCTCGAGCTTGTTTCAAATGATTAAGTTAGTAGCTGCAAGACGGTTCGATAAAATATTAAATTGTAATTATGTTTTTTTGAATCTATTATTTCATTGGAATATTCCACTATGTTAATAAGTACAAATGCGGAAATTAAACAAGAATGCTTCAAATATTTAGGTATGATTTGAAATTTTTTGTAAGCATTCTACAACATAACTCGTTTTCATTCTGCATTCGATCCACGTCCGGTATGTCGGGACCTAGCTTGTTCTGAGCAGAATGCATTCCTCCGAATATTCATTGCGAATATTGTCTTTTAGAAACATTTATAGTTTAATAATAAGTTAGAATAGATTTTACGTTTTTATAACATTTGTATATACATGTGTATAATATTCGTAACTACAGGTTAACCAAAACAGCAACCAAACTCCTGTTCAAAATTTTATGTATGAACTTTATATATTTCAGCAATTAAGTCCACATTTGTTTTTCGCAAAGTTATTATCTTAACTTCGAAGACAATAAAAAAAGTCTTGGAAACCAATGACCATTAAAACTAAACTTTATTTTAACTAATAAAACGCAAACTGAAACCTTGCCAAACAAACGTTATTTTCCACTTTTTCCTTTTATAACTAAACCTATAATTATCACAAATCACAAACTATGGCAAACCACTTTGCGTGTTAAACGACTTTTAAGATTATTAACGTAGCTTTTATTACAAAGGGGGAGCCTAACGAACAAAGAAATAGAAAATTATATGTCTTGCAACCATGAAAAGCGAAAAGTTATATTTACATTACACTTAATTTTGTAAAAATCTACTAAATTAACTTATTATTTTATTATACAGGGATAAATGTTTAATATGTTCTTAATTAAATTTATGGAAGAATGTCGTCTGCACATTACAAATGAACCCTGAGTAATCGAGTAAGGGTAACTTCGATTACAACGACCTAATAAACAAACTGCATAATTTATCAAATTAAATATACGACACAGGTATATATTTGCAAATAGGATGGGCTTTATAGTCATATCTCCGAGGAATCGGAGATCTAGTTTTCATATGCTGCAGATGTGTACAGAAAATTGGAATTCGAGGCCATAATTTACTACTACGTTGTTTCAAAATTAGATAGAGAATTTGAGACTGCAGTGGAATTATACGTCAATCTCATAAAGGAACTAATCCGAGGAATATAAGGGGATGTCGTAACAATTACCATTATGTTGTGATTCTCAGAGCAGCTAACGCTTTGTCGCACGAATATTTCTAACAATGTGTTATTACATTTTATAAAAACCCCTAACACTTCTTATAAGGGTTTGAACGTTATTTTCCAAAATGAAAACTCTTAAAGGTACATTGAACTTGCTTTATACGTCTTTTTATATAACATACCTGTAAGTATATGAAATGTATAATTATTAATTAATACTTTCTCTTCATTATACAATGTATCGTACTTCTGCACAATAATAAACAGGAAATTAAGAAAAATTAAATTACTAACACCACGATCTACATACTCTCCGGGGAAGCTTAGAAAATGGTATAACCGGGCTATTTTCCCACAATAAATAATGTTTAATTGGATTATACTGTTCGAAAACTTTACTAACCAATTTAAGAATCAAATACAATCACTGGCTCTTTTCACCTTAGTTCAAGAGCATATAAAAGTTGAGCGCACTCAAAGTAGAGCAGTGCTATTAAACTCTTCTAAAAGTATTTCTATGCCCTGAAAGTAAATATTAAAATAAATTCTTAACCTGCATCTTAAAAGTTTTGGAATCTTAGAAGGTGACATTTTATATAGTCATTTTTTCAAGTATTGCCCGTAGTCAGCCTTTTAGTGTATTATTATTCTCAGCCAGTTTTTAATGATTAGTTTTCTTGACTCGTCTTATAATACATGCAAAACTTAAATCCAGTATTATATTCCAGAGAGATATTTCAACTATTCTTATTTTTTTTATGATCTTACTGTTATATTTTTTGTGGATAACATCGTGTTTATTTAACAAATATTTTAAGCATCTCCGTCTTTAAAATTAAAATTTCTAAATGCTTCGAACAAAATTAAATTGCAAACTAAGTAAATTTAATACCGCACAAAATAATGAACTAGTTTAAACTGTTTTCTTTATTAAGTTAACAGAAAGCTGTCTGGAGTTTTCATGATTAAAATAGCAGATGCTCTGTTACGTCGCAATTATTTATGGATTACAATCTGCCTTAATTAACCCAGTATAACATGAACAGTTATTAATGCTTGGGTGTTTTTTTTTTAATTATATCTGTCATAAAGTACTGTCATTTAAAAAGTTCTTTACTTAATACTCATAGGAATTTAACGAGGAAATTGTATGGATGCAAATATAAATCATATACATAAAAAAATATAAATATGTAAGTTACTTTATGTAATACATAATTCGTATCAATACAGCACACACCGACACCACTCGCGTTAAATGAAGAGCAGAGATTAATTGCATTTGCTAACAGACTAATTGCATTCGTTAGCGAACTTGAAACGGTTCAGCTCTAGAATTAATGTTGGCAATCAGAAGTTATAAGTTTCCGTTCCGTTCCAGGCACAAATTACTACAATTATTTAATAATGCGTTTAACTTTAATAGGTCATATAAATTAAATATAAATCATTCAAAATAAACATTTGTCTTAAAAAGCAAAGGCAAAGCCAACTTTTAAGTAACCTAAATGCAAAATAATTTTACAAAATGTTTAGAATCTGTATTAAAAAGAACTAAAATATCGCATGTTTATTTTTTATCCTTCTTAATTTTTATAATGAAAACTAATTATGTCTTTACCAAAATATATTAATAGCAAAAAAAACCCGTCGATATTGTGAACATTAAAAAAAAAGAACTTTAATTTCATCTCACTTTTTGTGAGCTTTTTGAATGTTGTGTGTCACCGAGACAGTTCAATTGTTTCTGATTTTTGGAACTGAAATAGCGAGCTTTTCAAAAGCTTTTTTGCGGTTATTTCAGACATAAATCGTGTGTACCCATTTTACATGCATGCAGAATTAGCATACTCAATTAGGTATAACTAAATAATGTGAGCCCTAAGTTAGAGTAGTATTATTACCTTCAAAATTGACATGGATTTTGCAATAAAAAAATGATTAACCCAAAAGGCCCATGTCTAGATTATCGTAAAATACTAGTTTCTTTCGTTATATGCTGAAATCACAGCGAAAGCGGCCCATTAATCTAATTGGATCCCGAATGCGACGCTTTTTTGTCCGCGTGCCGACATCAATGGCGCGATTAACTAATTGCCACAGTATCCTACCTCCTAAAACCAAAACTATAGAGTAATTTCAGCAATCAGGGACGTTGCAATAAACCCAAAGTGCGTGTTACTGAGACTGCAACATAACACGCGACCTAATCACGTCATTGATATTTGTCATACATTTTATGTCACTTTGTGTCATAAAAATTATGAACAATCTTGTGTGGTAGTGAGGTTGGTAGGTTAATTTGACATCTTTTTTGAATTTAAAATTTTTAAAGTTATGTGAACTGCTACGTAATTTTTTTTAAGTTATGGAATACTTTCAATGCTTAAATTTTACCAACTGTATGATTGACTTAATTTTTCATTGCAATACTTTCATCACACAAACTCTTCTTAACTCTTAATGAATTGTAATGGTTTGTGGTACCTTTTTAATAATTGTCACGTTTTAAATAATTTTTGAATATGAAAGCACACTTTGAATGAAAACCAGTTAATGCAGCCATACACCGTCTGCTTTAAACAATTCGGTTCAACCTAAATTTTGTAGCAGCAAAGCAGCTATGGTCCATGTTTGATGGACGACAAACTGTCGGTGCCGACTGCTAATAGAAAACCACACCGACAGTTTCCTGACTTTTAAATTATTTTTAATTTGTTACGTATAATTTATTTGTTCAATTATTAGTTTTATTTCAAATCGCGCCAATTTACTTGTTACGTACATTTATTTCATAGATAAATGGGTTGAACCGTCTTGATTACCTGTAGCCATATGTTCTAAATGAATACCTTCTTAAAAATGTTACCCAATGATAAAATGTAAGGAATGTTGTCGTTGTTATTGCTAGATGGTATCTATCAGTAATTCTCACATTGTGTGTTAACGTGTCAAAGCGGGTATTAGTGTTAGAGAGAAGCATAACTTCTGTAGCTCAGTAGGTGTGCCATAATCAGATTGCGGCACTCGTAGAGCTTCGCCGTACACCTCGGCCGCTCCCACCAGCCGAGTGACCCTAATCATAAATATAGGCCAACACAATAGCTTTACCTTAATCTTAGGCGACACCTTCGATTACTTCAAATGTTATCAATTAAACTCACCTGGATTTATACTTTCCTTTAAATATTTATTATATTCTTGATAACGATCAATGTTCAATGTCTCAAAACTCTTTACAACTATAGAGGAAAGTTATAAGTTTGTTACTCACCTTAGGGTCGCATTTCGCGGGTGCCCCCATCGCACCTCATTTGAGTACGGGGGTAAATTCACATATCAGGTGTGTGCGAGGCAGATTCAGGATCACGTGGTGAGGCACAACACGCGACCGGCACTGGTGCGAGCGTACGGCTGCGGAACGGTCGGACTCGCGTATGCCAACGTATGCTGTTGTTGTTGTTGTCGGCGGGCTACTGACGGCCGGAGCGGCGGGGCAGGGCGCGAGGGACGCGGGCGCGGGGAACGGGACGCGGCTGCGCAATCTGCCGCCCTCCCGCTCAATACGATGGCCATGAAAATTTCAGCCGAGCTGTCAACCGGTGGCGGCACGCAGGTCGGCCCGGCGCTCGTACCTTCGCCCACGCTGCGCCGCGCCGAGCCTTGCACCCCCACATACCGCTATTTCTCATTAACCCACCGCTATGTCACTATTAAATTGCGAACACATTTTATATTTATATCACAAAGACGGCTTAAGCGGTCTCGTCCCTAAAGGCTAATTATAACTCATCTATTTCTCAACATCACGACATGAGATGTTTAGAGCATTTATGTGATAAGAATTTCAGGATACAGGGTACTTAGTCGTTCTTTTGAAAAAACCACTGAATTATAGATACGCCATGAAGTTATTTTCGCGATATAGTGTCTATTTTGGCAAAACAATAACAAACAACTGTTTTAAGCGCCAATATGTGGCCATGCAACGGCATCCAACTACCCTGCGTTTGGCGTAATCGCTTGGCAGCCATCCATCTCAGTGGTATGTACTCAACTGCTAAGACGCTGCATCCATTGTTAACTAAGATTGATGATAAATCAAGATTGATGGTCTGGATGTGGTAGAAGAAGCTGGTCCTAAACAATTTGCTACCGACTGGTATGAGACTTACTATTTGGTACCTTACGTCCGTCTATTATTAATACAGCTTTTATTTACTGTGTTTGCTCTCAGGTAAGTACCAGGGTTCCAATAAAACAAAAAACTAAGTATTATTAAGTTTTATTTCACAACTAAAACATGTTATTTAGTCGACACTGGTGGAAAACTATAAAATTACACAACTACAGTACACTTATTTACAAATAAAGAGAGTAGAGAATAGAGAATATAAATACCGAAAAATCATTAAAAAAATTACATACAACATTAAGGCATAATAATGTACAAGCCCATTTACTGTGGAATGATATTTTACATAAACCAGTGCCTAATACATACCTAAAATGTACAATATTAACACAATGAGTATAACACTCGTAAACATATAGGCACGTTGTTTCCTGAATCGTGTGAGTATCCACTTCGTAGGTTATATATAGTTTGTCGAACACATTATTTAGTATTAAGTTACGTGTACCAAATAGTTACTTCCTTAATTTAGTTATTCCAATAATACTAGCGAGTTATCAAGGTTTAATGCACATTAATTAATATAAAAATCAGTCTAACGTGAAATTTCCTATCAAACGAAAATAAAACATATTTAGAAATGCTTAAGGTTTACATTACAAACTAAGCATTGCTAGTTGTAGCGGAAACATAATAAATACAATACAAACCGGATTAACTACATATAAGAGTTTATATATTGATATATAAGGATACTAAGCACCCATAAAAGCTATAATAATATTGAGCTATAAAACTGTTCGTGGTATACATTTAAATTCCCGTTATTTACTACTTTATATATTAAGCACCTATGTACGTTAAAAAACTTCAAGATACCTTTTGTAGAACCTCGTAGACACTTCGAAAGATCATTTAAGAAATTCGGTTTGTTATGTTTAGTTTTAAAGCTTTATTCAAACATTCAGATTACAAACACGAGACAGCACCTTCCTAGCACATAGTTAATTTGCCTTTGGCTACGTTACATTCATAAACTACATGAGATTCTTATAACACATTTACATTCAATATATACATAGATTCATTTAATATTTAATATTCGAATAATATCACACTATAGGTAATATTTAATATCTTAAAGGTGGTACATTTAGATTTACAAAGCGATGAAATACGCGAATTTTTATTAACACATATTGTTGTCTCTGTTTATTCACAGACATTATTTAAAGACAGTGTAAGCGACGACAATATGTCACTACAGTTCAAATCCACAGACTGTGGCGACTCATTGAGATGGTTTCACACACAAATTAGTACCTCTCGACATATTATGAAAAATACTAGGAATAATCTCTATTATTAAGAATATTCCGTAACTTTCAAAGTACACTTAATTAAGGTATATTGTTTGCACGAAGCATAGTCTGAGCCTTAAGATTATTTGATGTCTCTTTATGTAATTTAAAAGATGTATGATTGCGCTCTAATGAAATTCTTGTTTCGGACGAAAAGGATTGTTGTGAAATATTCATGCTTCTTTTGCTTCGTTTTTTTTGTATTCAATTTCGTTTGTTTTTTGGTTTTCCGTTAGCTACAGGTTCTGCTTGCTGTGATTTACGTGGACGCAGTATGAAATTGAGATTATATGCTGTGTTTACTGCGTAATACACATTCGCATTAGCAGGGAGCACCATTTCTGAAACAAATATCATTAATTTGTCAAAAAAGTGTACAAGTTACCTACATTTTCGTTATTACTTTTTTAAAACTATGAAAGAATAAAAAATACTTTTGAATTAATCAACAAGATTGAGAAAAATTATATTTGATCAACTTAAAATTTAGCTATATTGTATGAATTTAACTAACCTCTATCTGGCAGGACCTGTGCAAGCGTGTAGGCGTCGGGGTCGCCGTCGAGGTTTAGCTTGAGCATGGCGTTGCGGATGACCTGCGGCGTGCGCTCGTTGTTGCTCAGCATTATCGACTTGTACAGCACGACGCCCTCCGTCTCCACACAATCTGATTCATACGTCACACGGATTATGTAGAAATCAGGACCGTTACGTGTATTAGCATACGCCGGACTGGTGGCAGGAGCTTTGCCGTTCGGCGGCTTCTGCCCACTGTTCGCGCTCGATAATGATACATCTAAAGATGGCAGAGACGAGGAGGAGGAGCCATGCGACAGTCTGGTGGGTGACGTTCGCCTCTCCAGGCTGTCTCGCTTCCAGGCGTTGGCGGCGCCGTCTGTTTCGCAGTAAAATTGCGAACTGTTACTAGAACTCGTGCTAGCGATGGAATCATTTTTCCTATGACACTGATTGTTGTTGTCGACGATTTTTCTCGGCCTCCTCTCTTTGGGGGGATTCGTGGGCGGTTCTATTTGACAAGAGAGTTGGTACGCCTCACGATCGTCGAGAATAATGACTGAATCGAACCATCTGTCGAACATCGCATCCGATGGTAAATGATAAGCATTTGCGGCGCCCTGTAACAATTTTATTTGCGCCAGCACTTCGAATTCTTTCCGGCGCTTGTCGAAATTTATCAAACCGTCCGCCACCGTATCGGGGATGGCGGTATCGATCATGGTGAGGTCTGTTAGAAATGTTCCTAAATAAGGTATGGTGCCGTGACTGACGCCGGGCGACCCGCGCTCGTGCAACAGCTTCTGCAGCTGACGATCGTTTTCACCGACCGTGTCTGCGAACTTCGCCGTCCCCTCGCGCATCAGAAGTTCCCTTTGAGCCCAACGGTTGTTGTCCTCGCTAAAAATTCGCGCCAATTCCTCAAACAGTTCCGATTTTTCTTTCGGAAGCAGCGCCCACGTTTTTCTTAACCTGTACACCGCGTTGCTCTGTAACCCGGAGATGATCGCTTTCAGCGATGAAAAGTTTTTAAGCACTCTTAATTCTCTCGCGATGTCAAACCACGCGGCCAGTATCTCCGCACGGTCGGCCGGCCTCAGGTTCGGCTCCACTAGAATGGTCGATATAACTCTAAAAGATACTGCATTAAATTGATTGACGGTGGCTAAAACGGTGGCGGCGTCGTGTGATCGATCCTTGTCTCTCCTCGACCATATGGCACCGAGACATTGATGAGGCACCAGCTTCTTGAACAGCTCCATGTCCATTCGTGTGAGTTGTTCGGCGAAGTGTCGGTGGGGCACGTGCGGCAGGCGGTAGGTGCTGGTGTGGTGCGCGGACAGGCGCATGCCCGGCGCCAGGCACACCCCGCCGCCCACGTGCGCACCGCCATTGCGCTCTGCACTGAACACAGCTAACTTCTGTAATACCTGCAAATGTTTTAATGTTCAGTATCGAACACTAGACGATAGTAACTATACGTAAGAGTGCAAATGAGAAAAGAACCTTCAAATGTAGCTCCGAGCCAGGCAAGTGAAGCTGAGTGAAGGCGAGTAGCTGCTGCAGTGCGGGGTGGTGCGGAGGTTGTCGAAAGTCCTCCGGGTAGGTGTCCAACCATACGTGGAGACATGCCACCAGAGTCCTAACAACGAAATTAGATTATTACAAGACGGAACTCGTGAAGGTCATGAAAATATATGATTTCCATGCGCAGGGTTATTAAGAGGAGGCTTAAATATTTGATATGTTGTAAAATGAAGCATTAGCAAAAAGAGTAGAGGTATACGGTGTGTTATGCTAGTTACTTTCGATGTTGGTGGGAGTGGTCTGCGCCGGGTGGGGCGGGGGCGTGAGCGGGCAGAGTGTCCTCCGCAGCGAGCGCCTCATACCGCCGCACGAGCAGATCCAGCACGCGGCTGCATTCCGCGAATGAACTGAAAACATTATAGCACTTTAATTAGATTTCTTATAAAAAAAATACCACTGCTTAGGGCTTTAGGTTAAATGATAAACGTAAAACAAGTTAAATTAATAATAATTTACGCTTTGTGCAACATAACAAAAGTCATTCAATGACGATTTGCTCCGATAGTTATACGATTAAATCGTAACTGGATCGATAAGTCGATAATCGATTATACTTTATTGAGAAGTCGTATTAACTAAATGAAAAACCTTTAAAAATGAAAATATGAAAAGAGAAAATTTTGAATAAATACAATCCATTTATAATAATTTTAACGCTCTTATATTTTTTTATTTTGGACTAGTATTACATACAATGGAACATGAAATTCTTAATATTTGGGCAACAGGAGTGAGCATTTTATAATTTACCGGTATGTGGCAAGGAACACGTTGACATAGGTGGATTCTAGCTCTCCGTCGTCGGTGGCCAGAGCCTCCACCAGCCGTTCTACGGTGCCCGCTTTCACGAAGCGTACGCGCACCGTCTCCCACTCCAAGTGCGAGATCTCGTCATCCGACTCCTGGAAGGAAATTGCCGAATGTGTTTAACAAACGTTTGCTGATAGATTGTTGCAGTGTTGATCAATTTGTGCTCAGCTTCAATTGTTCCCAATGAAAACGGACAGGATGAACAATCAAGTAATTTAACATTCTATTGATAGGTCGAAGTGTATTTATTTTAAAATGGCAAGTTCCTTGTTTAATTTTAAAAAAAATAACAAGGAACTTGCCATCTTAAAACGAACTTGCCATCCATTCCTTTAGATTCGTAGAAACAAAAAACAAGTGTTATTATTATATTTTTTTTAAAGGAATCTCCCCACCGGTTGTACAAATTTGACTTAAGTTGATGACTGAATAATTGTAGGAAATAAAAATTTAAAATAAACAGAGCATGGGAATACGACTATAACAAGAAAAAAACAAACAATTCTTGACATTGTAAGTACAAATTATTTTTGATCATGAATCATGGCTAATGACGACTGACCGAGATAATATGTATAGTACAATGAAGTAACCACAGATGACTAGTAATAAGTATGAATTTATGTGAAAAACATGTTACACATAATATATTACCGTCTTTCTCAGAATGTTTTAATAACAATCGTCAGCAAAAAAAATATTGTAATGACAAATTGAAACCAATAAAAAAAATTGCAACCAATAAAATTATAATATGAATTATGTATTATTTAATAAAGATAATTTATTTTAAGGCAGAAAATGTATTCAATTTTTTTTAGAAAGATATAAAAGTAGACTTACACTGGAAGCACTCCTAGTAGGTCGATGGTATCGAACTTTCTTCAAATAAACGGTGTATATCGCGCCGTCCACACGCTCCTCGCCCCACAACCGCCATGTCGGCTGCTGGAACATATTACCAATTCCTTAATACATGTCAACATGACAAAACCAACATTATGTACTAGAGATACCTTACAAATACAAAAACGAATTTATAAAGGACACAATCTACTATGTTACCGATCATCGTCATATAAAATCTATAACAAAGATACAAAAAAGAAAAAAAAACTGTTCATCATTGATTTCTGTGGCGATAATATATGTAATGTAAACTAATACTATACTACTGTAATACTATCGGATGAATATAATTACATAAGGCTTTATATACGCCATATTGACTACACTCAACATATACCACTTCCTATTGTTTCTATTTTAATACTGCAAGTACTTAGTATTATGAGAGAAAAACAATATAAAACTAAATTGCAACGTAAATAGCAGCAGCTTCGTTTACGATACGCCCAGGACGAGCAATCGATAAGATCAATGACGTACAAAATGTGCGCGTAAGCTTGCTACTTTTCTTGCAAGAAATTAACCAATCCTTGAAGCTTTCTCGGTACAACAATAGGGTATAAAAGATTGGAATAAACATTATTTGGTTGTTTATAGAATAACGGTACAAATAACGACATACTCAATAACGATATTTCAACAAAAATACTTCGGATAGCAACGAAATCGATTAAAGTCACAATGAAAATAATGTAAGCGTTATCAAACGCATTTTAGTTCTTGTGGTATTTCAGAGCAATGTAAAGATCCACTTGTTAAAACATATTAACGCTTTTTCTAAAGAAAATAATGTTAGGAAAATTTGTATTATATTTTTTTAATATCATACTTTAAGAATAATTTTATGTTGAATTTCGTCTTTAAAACTTAGCAAGGAATTGTCGTAGGGAAGGTAATTATTAAATGTTTCATAACTAAAGTAAATAACCAATTGATTCTCTTACAAAATCATCATCGATTGCATCTGCAAAATGTACGGGCTGGACTTTGCTGACGCCGCATATTCTCCACATGGCCACTGGCCCATATTGTGTGACGTCACGTCTGCCCAGCTGAGCGCCACATTACGAATACTTTCACTGCTGCGTTACCATATCAAGTAGATATATCATACAAATCCGATTCCAATCGGCTTAATCGAAATCAAAGCGAATCGCTAACGAGCACGAGAGACGCGCGAACGTGCGTGACGACGGTGAAATCAGACGCGACACACTTGTAGACGCAGCTATCCGCAAACCGGCATCACTGATATTCCGGACCCAGTGATTACGCGATTTCGATTCCGATTAATAGATGCAATACACAGCGAGTCGATTATTTGATTCACAAATATGCACACTGATCAACAACACTTTAAAATGAGTTAACCGGTAGCTTTCCTAAGTGTATCGAGTGTCTAACAACTTCCTCATATATGTAACACTATGTTAAAATGTTCTTTATGACATCACAAATTTGCATGTTATTCAAACGAATTTATATTAGTGAATTAATTATACAATGCATTTCTAATCACAACACACTTTAACTATGTTGTAAACACGACACTAATGAACATAACTTTTATGTGGGCATGTTTATTTAAATTAATTTACTATATACAACGAGGAAAATGCTTAATATGGGGAATAGAGACGCGGTTGTAGAGGCGTGGACGCAATACGACTGTTCTCTCGCGGAGAGATCGCGTGAAAAACTGCGATGGAACACGTCAGAGACACCGCCAATTGCCGCGGAATTACCTCAATAACATACCAACACATACATACATACACATCAGGTGAGCTCAAGATCAATTAAATATTTTACACACGTGCTTATAGATTGAATTAGAATGTATAATCAATAACAGTTAGAAAATAACCTTTCACTACAATATTAAATTAAGAGTATAACATTAACACATTTACACGAAACTTTGAGTTATGCACCTAAAATATCAAAGATCCAAGCATAGAAATTTCTACGAATCGTAATTAAATTTACGTTATATCAATATTCCTATTAACAAAACAAAACTTTTACATTGAACGTTGGTTGTGAACGTTTTCATTTACGTTATAAATCACGTTTATGCAAACATAAATGGTTGACGACTAATAAAATTGACCACAATTTGTTACAGCTGGAATAATACAAATAAAAAGGTTGTGCAAGACGTAGTTTGTTCAACGACGCGTCCGGAGCCGCCAGGGCGCCTCGTGACCTCTGTTAACCTTTCACAAATGTAGGGTTGCCATTTATGAAATCAGGAACCCTAAATAACGAGCATTTAGATACATTTTATACGTTCTATTAATAAGGTATGTCTAAAATTAGCACAGTTTTCAAAAGTCTTGCGACTAAACGTGAATAATATATTCCTATATTCTTATAATACAATCTCATAATCATCCGATGCAATCCACGCTCTACTAAATTTGCTTACTAAGGTTTTTTGGGCTTAGAGTTTATTAGAAAGATAAGACCACTGAACAGTCAGGTCCGTCTTTGACACAAAAACATTTTTAAAATAATTTTTGTTTCTAAAGAAGCAGATATAATATAAATTATATTTTCTACCAGCAGCTTGTCGGGAGGCAATGTAATTAGTATTAGTAACTAGGCAATATTCATTGAGTAGTGTTTAAATTAATAATACTTAAAAATATCACCATTCATTCACCTTCATCGCCACCATAAGCCTTGGTATTTTTAACAAGTAAAATGAAAGTCAAACGACGTAAAATAGAAAAAAAAGGTGTTAGAATAGAACAGTCGGTTTTTTGTCGTAACATACGCAGCGTTCTCTCATGTTTCGCTGCGTTGTTTTGTTTGTGACCCGGCTTTCGTTTAATTGACTGTGACTGCTTGTGCTACTGATCTTGGCGTTAAATTACACTTCGATTGTCTTTTCGCAACAATGCCAAGTAAAAGATTGCAAACTGCCACATAACACCGAAAGTTGGACAAGACAAGTATTGAAATACGAAGTTTATGTGTGATTAAAAAAGGACTGTAAGAATAAACTACTGTTTAACGTTCCGAACATTACCGTCAAATACCAGACGTCTTAATATACTAATAAAACAAATATCAATGAAGAAAAATCCTTCTCTTCTTGCAGAAGAAAACTTTTTATATCACTTATTCCAAAACGTAGTTCTGAAGATAATAGTAAATAGTTTACTATAAGAAATATTGTATAAATAAATGGTAATTTGAACAAAGAACAAACACAGATAACAACATAAAACCATTTCCCCTTCCGGTTGCTGTCAAGGGGGTTTACTACTCAAAGATACATTTGTATGTGTATATACGTAGATTTAAAATCATTACAATAAGTATTTATAAAAAAAATGGTTTTATATAGTTCGATCATGTTTATACCATTTTCAAATTGTAATGTTAAAAAACAAATAATGCTGTATGTATGTCAATATGAAATTTTACTTAAAAACTAAACAAGAAATATTTCAGTTCCAGAATAAACAACAAACTTTAGAAGAAAATATTTAAGTAATAAATCGGCATGAAAGCTTTCTGTACGCCCACGTAGTGAACATAGTGGAAAAAATTTCCCGATACCTTGTATCGATCCAGACGTGCAGAGGTATCGTGAAGTTCTAAAAATAACCATAGAAATTTTCTCCGTCCTTCGACTATCTACTTCTTACGCTCTAGTCTTAAACAAGAAGGTAATTCTTTTACAGCAATTTTTCAAGAAGGAATATCAAGAAATTCAATTTGTATTTATAGTAAAATAGACCTTTCTAAGGGTTTTATCCTCGTAGTAAATGTATAGGTTTATGTATATTTTAACAGTGAGAAGACTCGATTGTATACAGGTAAATCTATTGCTGCGTCGTAAAGCGTGTGGTATTGACATATTAAAGCACTTTAATTTTTTTGTTTTGATAATTTTGAATTAT
Organism: Papilio xuthus; assembly: GCF_000836235.2. Lineage (NCBI taxonomy): Eukaryota > Metazoa > Arthropoda > Insecta > Lepidoptera > Papilionidae > Papilio > Papilio xuthus. Next base: position 1,597,108 of record NW_013531052.1, on the reverse strand, counting down.
AAGATATTCATTTCAATGTGAATGTAGTTAAATTAGTTTCATTTTCATTGCGACGTACGTTTGGGCCATACACAAGCAATTACGAAACGAATGATATGGAAATATGAATTTACTGGTTTCTCGTAAAGTAAAAAAAATAAAAGCATTTCACGTCAAAGATTTCTTTCAGTAAATAACAGTTTAAGCGATAATTACAGACGCCATATGTGATGTTTATAGTAAAAGCGAGTTCGTTTGTAGTGTGCAATTTATGCCAGCCCCGACAAAAAGCCGTCGCTCCCCTGACCATTAAAAATAATAACGGTACTTGTGACGATAAAAATATTATGACATTGCTTGTGACGTAAAAGGATGTTCCTTTTTTTTCCTAAACTTTTAGTTTTAATGTATGCAAAAAATTGTAAGGTCCTAGAATAAATGGCGGCGGAATAACATCACCAAGGTTGCCAATTTCTTTCCTTTCAATGTAAATAAAAATACCTATTATACTTTGACTATATATGTATAGGAGTGTGCTTTACATAAGATCATTAATTAGTTTTACCACCATATTGGTACAATTAAAAATGTATTGTTACGATAATAAATTTAAAGCGTAATTTAAGTACAACTTAAAATAACATGTCGCAGGGAGTCCGTTGGCGTGCATGGCGCGTGACGGATTCGCTCCGGCGCAGCGCCCTACGCAATGATCACTCCGGAAGTACTGCCAGCAATTGACCAATACAACTGTGTCCCATAGTATATCTATAGACCTAACTACAAACAAATACCACACAGATATATCAGTATTCGTAATTCAGTGGGCTGGCACTTACGTCGAACGACATAAGATTATCACCCGAGAATCGAGAATCCTATATACTTATTTCCATGAGTAAACCGCCAACCACTTCCATGAGTAAGGCTGGACCTGTCGCAAAAGTAAACTTACAAAATACTATTCACGACTGTACTTTTAGATTATTGATGTATTTATTTAAATACATTTTAAACTTACATCATAAAATTAATTTTATTCTATTACTGCTTCCTCAGCTGATAACTCTTGAGAAACTTATTGTTTCATTGTGTTAAGATTTTTAATCATTTACATAATAATTTTATAATTAAAATAATCGCAGACACCAGGAAGCAGCTCTATACTGTGTCAATTTCAAATTCAAAATCAAATATTCGACTTTAAATGTTTGATATGAAAAAGCTATTAAAAACGTAACACGGTAAAAGATGGAAGTGCTGCACTTAGAAAGCTAGAAAACTTACCTGTTTTAATATGTATGGGAGGTAGTCTAGTGGCTTCCTAGAGAAATCTTTTACATCACATTATACTACTATGAGAAAAGATGCAACTCCTAGATAATCCCGTACATATTGAGAAAAGAGAACCGTCAATACACAGGCAGTTCTTGGTATTCTCATTTTCTTTAAACAACTCATTTTCTATATCTCAAAATGACTGTAATATTAAAATATTGGAAAAATATGAAATAAAAACTATTTTTTTGTATGTGCTAGTTTTATCTTAAATGTCAAAGAACTAAATCTTAAAATTTTTGCGGAGTCAACTATTTCAACGAATAAACAGTTCTCATTTGCATTTTTATTGATATTTGACTAGATTATATTTTAACTCTAAAACGAGTCAGAAATTGGAAGTGACGCAGGTTCGTCGCCCTCGATACCTCAGCAGTAATCGATATTAGAACCATCATAGTTGGACTCGATTGCCACTTACTCAGTCGTGGACGTTCATCTAAGCTATTAGTTCAAAGTTCCACCGATGTATTTATTATTTGAATAAACACATAATACCTTCAAATATTCGTTGGAATGTTTGATTCGCGTTCCAATTACAGGTATGGTATTGATAAATAAAGTATCAAATTACGTTAATACAATATCATATTTACGTGTTATTATGCGACCGACATTCCGACATACGCTCTGAACTGTAAAAACACCACTGATCGTTTATACTTAAAAATCCTTTATGAATTTCATGTTTTCATGAAGCTGTATCAAATGTGTAAAATTTATTGTGTATTCTTGGATTTAAAATGTTTTTTTTCTGCTAACATTGTTTCCATTGTCCTGTAGCACAGCACAGGCGATTTTATTGCTGGATAAATAATTATTGTGGATGTAGGTATCTAATATTGTAAACTTGATAAAGCAGTGTGCTTCAGTTACACGTTCCATAATAACTGTAAAACCTATAACACTTTAGTGTGTGGTTTAAGTACACAATTGGTATTAGTAACACGGTCTAAAACTAACGCGAGACAAAGGCCATCATTGCACCGGGCACCGCAATTAGTATGTACTTACCGCTGATTCACTCAATTACACGCTTCGTATTGCAACGTTAAATCAATCGTATTGATGGAAAATTTAAAAACAAATTGTCAATCTACCAAGAATATTGTTATTTTGGTGGATAGATACATAAGTTATTTAGTTTAGATAATATCAATAGATGAGAGAACAATTTCTTTGTGTACATTAATTGTAATGCAAACTGCATCAGCTATTCAATGAATAGAGTATTAAATCAGTGCTAGTGACTTATTTAAAAGGATATTATATTAATTAGATTTAAATTAAAAAGTTATAAATTACATAAACTAAAGACGCTTCATCATTTAGAAAGCAACCTAAATGTTATGTAAAACTTGGCAATAGCATGAAAATTAAGAGTTTTTCTTTACATCTGCATGTTTTTCTGGCAATGACATAAGATACTAACTTAGAATACACACTTATAATCGAATATACAAGAATTTTCGAATAAAATTTCATGAAAGTATTTAACAATATTGTATGCCAGGGTCGGTCGATAATTCTTGCAAACAAGCAACAATGGCCTCCGTACCGCAGGAGACACGTCAAACTATGAATCATGAAACACACCATAAAATTCATGTTGAGATTACATTCCGTTTCTTATTAGACCAGTAATCGGTAAGCTGTAAATTATCGATGACTACTAAACTATTTTTGTTTAATATAAACACTTGATTTTGTATTCGTCATCATGACATTTTGCCATTTAAATTGATAACCGCAATACTATCATAGAGTAAATTATTTTATGTTGTTCTGTTTTACAATACTTTCATTTGTTTATCACTGTTTTTACTCAAGTTTAAAAATAAAATTCATGAGACACATTGGCAAGACAGAATAAGAACTGTGTCAAAAGTCTTCATGGGAATCCAGGGCGTCCTATTTCCGCTTCCCGCGGATGCAGTGACGTTGTTGATGCAAATATCTACGAAACATAAATATCCGCATCTCACAACTTTTATACTAATATCACAAACTTTAAATATGTATTAATTAAAGTGCTTTTGAATTGTGAGCTGTGCTCCGAATAAATCTTCCCTCTTTTTAATTCAAAGAGTGCGAAATATGTTGATTCCACCTTTAGAGATAATTCACAAATTATTTTTTGCGACTCGATAAATGAAATAATACGGTTAAGAGCTGTGGCTAATTAACATTAAATTAGACATAGTACGCAATTTGATCATTAGTAATTCAAGAATATATGCACATATCCGTACAAACTAAAAACTAGACGCCCATAAAAGGAATTAATGGGTTTAAGCAGTTTTTCTAGGTTAAAACAGGTAATCAATAGAAAAAAAAATGATGTAATTTTTTTTTTCATTTATAATTAGTTGATTTATCCGTTTTAATTGAATCGGTGTTCAAATTGTAGTGTTTCGAAACATTCGTTACATAGAGGCGGAAACCAAAGATGGATCTAGCTGCATAACATCAGTACGCACATCATTCGAAGGAATGTTGACGCGCTCTGAATTCGGAACTGCGGCGCTGTCGCAACACACATGATATGCATACGTCGCCAACAACGACAAAACTACCATAACACATTCCGTTACGTGTTTAACGACGTGCTAGATATGTAGGTTAATCTGAAATAAGCAAAAATATTAGGTATTCAAAATGTTAGCTAATGTTTAAACAAATTTCTGCTTACACCCTTTCTTGGCTATCTACAAAAAATTGAAAGGATAATACCATAACGTAGACGTACCTATACTTACTCTTACTATTGCTACGTTTTGTGCAAAGTAAATCGCAATGGTTTATCTTAATCGATTTGGTTCCCGTGTCACAGATTCTATCTAAAATATTGACTGTCATTTATTGTTCAATGACTCAATGTCTATTTGGAAAATGTTTCATATCCACTATGATGAGAACTCGATTTAGTCATCGATCAATCAAAAACGGAAGTAGACAATTTGCAGGGTACAAAGGTAGATACATAATAATATACATATCGTAAGTAATCTAAATTCCAATTCGATAAGATATATACTTCAAATACAAACAACCAGTAATGATTGATTTTGCTGGCATATTTTTTGGGTTTATTTTCTGGTTGAGATATTTGTCTTTTAAAAATTGGGATTCATTTTTTGTAGTTTACGTTTAATACGCGTTATTAAGCTCACACAACGTATACTTATTACAAGAGTGCATCTAACAATGATGTAAATACATATTTTCGCTACGATTTGTTGTAAATGAAATAGCTTATGGTACTACTTTAAGACACCTACGTTCTTCTTAGGTGGTCAAGTCCAGGATCTTTACTAACCTTGACATACCATCGCGTCTGCGATTTTCGGTGCCTAGTGCGGGCGCGGTCGACGCTGCGAGATTCCTCGCGCGCCGGAGAGCACAACGCGTGGTACCTAGCCGCCAGGGCCTTGGTCCTCTCCGCCAGCGAGTGCCGGAGCTCGCCCCCCGCGCAACCCCGCACCAGCATACCTCATCCACACCACAACTCTTTACCCAACACTTTCTTATATTCTAGTAAGTCATTCATGTCTAATAAGCTTCCCTAGCTTATACTAGACCGGGTCTCTGTAAGCCAGTAATAGTCAATGCCATGTTCAATGTTGTTAAATCCCCAAATAGAATAAAACAATAAAGTTTTCACGTCCATTCAATCAGGGCTGTGTCATCAAATGATGTCACTGTAGGCAACATTCTAATTAATTTTACTACCGACCCGAAGTCAATTAGTCAGGGTCTGGGTCAAAGAACGAGATTAAAGGTAAAGTTACTTATAACCATTTAAATATTGTAATATCACAGCTAATAAAACTTCATATATTTTTATCACAATTGGACGAAAACTAAAATGAAAAACTGATAATGAATAATAATTATAATTGAAATTGTAAACCAATATCGAAGAACTTTCTGCTCCCTTTTAAAGGTGTAATGAGAACATAAGCCCAATGACATACACACCGATATCCAACAATAAGAGGGATATCCTCATTGGGATCACCCGTGACATAGTTAAGCATACGAATGGTATGAACGTAACATAATAACACGGGCCAAAATATCGGTCTTAACAGAGGTATATACAGATTGTTCTAATACATATAGATTGGATTATCTCCTTATACGTGAATTAAAAAGTTTAAAAACATTACTATAAATAAAAACAAATCAAAGAACAATGTGTTATCATAACATCTCCTTTGATCGATGGAGAACACATCAGCACCAATTGCAAAGAGAAATTTTTCGTTGAAAAACGAAGGACTTAAGAATCTTTTAACTAATATTATAAATTAAATATCGCATAAAAAACGAAAAAGCAAAACCAAAGAAACCATACCAATTTTGTTCTATTTAACTACAGCTAAGTATAGCAGCAGTTAGTGTAAAAATAACAAATGGAGTGGAATGACGATAATACTTTTAAATAAATGTCTGAAAAATAAAATATTTATAGTCAAAATATCGCTTTATCCCATAATCTGTGCATCGACAAATAGCATGTGGCTTTCGAACATTTTGTTTATGAAAAAAAAGGGCGGCAGGTGGCATGCGGGACAAGATGCATAATTCTACCTGATATTAAACATTGTCGAACTGTTCAAAAATGTTTTATTCTGGCTCTTCGAGTACAGGCCAATTTGTAGGGACTAATAATAGGAATTGGAAAAAAATATTTTAGATTTAGTAGGTAGTCGTAAAGAATCAATGGCGAAAGATACGCATGAAAGACATAATGCTAAAGCAAACGACAGCATTAGTTTGTTACGCCTAGTCTGTTAAGCATTTCAAGTTAGGTCAAAATATTTGGTTTTAGATTTTTATACACAGTACACTTTAATACCTTAAAATATAATGTACCTGGGGAAAAGAAAGCGATGAACAACTGAAATATTTAATAGAGTAAATATTTTTATTGCATGATCCCTCATAGGGTTATCAGTCTTTATAGTTCAAGAGTCTAGGCGCTGTTTTTTACGAATACTATAATTACATTGATAAGCAATTAATGTGTTCTGTATTTGCTTAGCCTTAAACGGCTTGATATATAAATTGATGTATAGATTTTTAATAACGATAAAATAATTATAAAACTAATTAGAAATGACAAAAACAATACGTACTGTCGTAACCTATAAATTAAACCTGGCATTGACTACATCCTGTGATAGTTGAACCCTAATTGATGTACCTGACGGTTAATTACCATGCAAAATAACTTTTTAAAGATTAACACGACAAAACTTTAAACTGGTATTGTTTATTATCACGATTCACTAAATAAATGTTTATCACATATAGTTTTGTAAACAGAATTTTACAAAAGTATTTATAACCACAAACGATATGCATAAGAGGGCAGCGATGTATTCTTAATTTGCAAATGAGAGAAATAAAATGCCCTTCCGCGACGGGTGTCGTTGTGTGACTGACTGAGACGCCAGCTTGAGTACGCGAGCGACCCGTGAGCCGAGCTGAACGTATACGCGAGACAAGAGCAGGGGCAATACGCATGCGCGGAACGCTCTCGGCTTTTCCGAATCGTTTCGTCGTTCTGATGTCATTGTACTTATCAGCTTGGGGTTTATGACGTCGTCACGTCAAGCCGGCCTAAGTTGACAACTTTTGGTTTATTAATTGAGCCAGCACAACATTTTAAGTTATAGCATTAACAGCATAAGGAAAATTAAATGTTTTCAACGGTGCACAGGATAATTTAGGATCATATTTTCCCCAACGTTAGTAGGTTTAAATGTTATATACTAGATGGATTAAGACAATCCTATTTGAAGTTGGTGCTTTGTATCGTGATTATTGTATAACAAAGTTTCTGGCTGGCAACTAAATTTTATAAGATAATACTAAATATGGCCAGACTCCTGGCAAGACAGATTTTTACACCTCTAGGAAAGCATTATAAATTGCTTCTTGAAAGCGTATAATTTTATAGCTAACTATGAAATAATTATGGGTAAGTATATGATATTAGCCATTGACGTACAATTAATGGTTATGGATTATTTAATATCAGCAGAAGCCAACAAGCCATCGACCAGGAAGTAAATGTTAAGGCGCGTCATTTACTCGCACTTTCTACTCAAAAATGCGGTTGGTAAATTATAGTGCGCATTTTAAAATAAGAATAGACACAACTGTGAGAACCCCTTAAAATTATAGTCACATTAGCTAGGATTTGTATAAATAAATGTCAAATTTTATGATTTTTAACAGTTGTTGGTAATTGGATTAATGTTCCGCTTTTAAATTATACTAGCAAAAGCAGTACTTTAGCAGGGGTCGCAAAGATAATTACGACCTTCTCATAATTAGTAAAGTATAATTTAAAAACAAATTATATCATTTAATGTATTATAAATAAGGAATATTATACATATCTTATTGGTTTTATAATATTCTAAAAGATTGTGTTAAAAATTAATAAAAAATCAATGATTTTGTTTTTCCCATAAAATTAGATTATTACGATACATAACAAATCTAGAAATAAATTGAAATTACTGTGTCAAAGGCCAAATCTGAAAAACGATAGTTTCTTAGTAAAATATACCCCAACGTTAATATTATGGGATAGTAGAGGGCTCTCTCTGCTCGTACATAATGTAGCTTAATACTTGCTTAAAAAGCCGATAGAATAATTATTGCGTCACATTCTGTGTATTAATAACAACGGGTCCCACGAACACTTACGAAACAAGTGAAATTGCTGAAACAAGACAACAAATATTGCAATAGGAATGTAATTACTACGCTACGTGTTACTGCGATAAATAACCGTTCCGTTTGTATGCTGCAAGTAAGTACATTGCCTTGTATATTGTTATTTATGCATGTAATTTGCGTACCAGAGGCCTAATTTCAGTCCTCTTTCACTTCCCACCCTTTTTCTTATAAGGAAAGGATGGGTAGTGGAAGTGGACTTTCCGGATGAGGGGATGCATGCGAAGGGTTTTTTTTCTTTCTGTGCATCCTCTCCTCCGTCGATTAAAGGTAGGCAATGCATATGCAATTGCGAAAAATTTTCAGCGATTTCAAGTGGCCGCTCGCTCGTTTGCCACCTTTTGAATAAAATAATCCGTATTTTAATCCAATTTGGAAATAAACAATAAGTTTAATTAATTGAACTTAAATTTTTGAAATGCTAAATATTGAAACGGACTGGTTTATGACTAACAAGACTGAAATATTGATTCAAACAATACCACCAATATGATTATTTTACGATAGAACCCGCAAGATTCCCCGATAGTACCTAACAACACATGTTACACGAAAGAGCGGGACTTTCAATCTCAAATACCTACCGGATACTTAAAAGGAAATCCCGACAAAAGTTTAACTATGTACAAATTATTGTTAAACCAAAAATTTTGTTTTTATTTTCATAATTCACACTATTTTTACTTCTGTATCCCACTTGAAATTTGAAACGTCTTATTACATGTCGAAGAACGTAATGATACGTGTTATTTAATTAATTTATTTATTGTAAATGCCGTAATATTCCCCTACCTCAAAACTTCGTGCACTGGTCAGAATAAGATCCGGTGAAAGTAGTTTCAGACGGTATTAGTTGTTGGTTTCTCTGAGCACCCTATTTGGTAATATCGTCGTGACAGAGTACCTTACTATATTTTTATAACTTTTGACTATAGCTATATATTCTAGGCGTTTTGGACATCGGTTTGCTGCGAAACACTCTACACACGCTATGACATCTCACGGGTATCACTACACTTTCCCTTGTTCTCATTTTTGGTGCCCTTTCGCTTTCTTTGAATATTCTTTCTAACAAGTATTTTTGCGCAAAGAAAAGCAAGTGATGCACAACGTTATTATAAGGTTATGATTTTAAAGGGTAATCTGTGATCAATGCGGGTGCACAATGTTCCATAATATGTAGGTACTTATATTCTCGGTACCAATAAGTTGCAAATAAACTTTATGGGGTTTTAGGTGGAGAGAGAATGAAACAATCCACGCTGCTTGCCACGGATATGCGTGGGCGTAAGATTAAAATTAAGGAGGTCCTGTGTGTTTTGAGATTAGGCTAGTTTATTTATTTTCCCTAAGCCATGCTTATTGATCCCTGGCTTTTCGAAGAACCTGTGGAATGATGAAACTGTTGTATAATAAAGTAATGACTCGCAAAACGAAACAACATTCTCAGTCAATACCTTCACATACATCTGAAGATATTTGTTTTCGTTACGGCTTAGCAACCTGACAAGTACATAAATATAAATGCCGATGAAATTTAGTTCCAAAATCTGTGCCATTGAAAATGCGCAATTTAAATTAATCAATAATAACTAACAATGATCTTACAAAGAAGTTAAAATCTTTTATGTAGTATACATTTAAGATAGTACGTAAGCCACTTTGTATTTTATCAGCACATTGTAGGTAGATCTTATGAATATCGTAACTTATCGTACAATTTATGATTGTCTTGTTAATGTGTGTATGTATATTTTAATTGAATAACTGAATTTTATTACATTTATAACATTATTTAAGTTGGATATATTTTTAAGAAAATTTAACCACATTTCCAATAAAATAACAAGCCATGTCATTCCAAGCATTTCAGTGACCTTGGACACTGTTGTATGAGCGTAGGTAACGTTTACATTCTAATATCATCATTATAAATAGATGATTGAATCGCCTTAAGACGTACAAATTGGTCAATATTACATTATTCATCATAGTAACCACACGTTAGTTGAGCTTAAAGTCTTTAATCTGAAAGTGACAAAAGGCGACAACATAACAAATACTAATATATAAAAATGATATTACCAAGCTCTCAGCATCTTGGCTCATCGTTTTCTACGCATGGTTCCTGCAGGACACTCGCGCGGGGACGAAGCTACGGCCGCAGACCAGGTAACCATACACAATGCACCATTGCATATCAACACAACAACACACCACATTCCATCACTGCATCCGCGTACAACATATGATCGCCCCGGCCGGTCACTCTGACGTCACTCGCTTTCTCGCAACACAAGGTTGTGTTGCATTTATTCTAATTTGTTATTTATAACCGGAATACTTCGTAGGGAACACTTATCATCGTTGATTTTTGGAATGTTTCACTTTTGCCAACCGCATCAACAGAAGTTCGCGTGTAGTGGAAATGCGATCAAAGTGACGCAGGTAATAACTTTCGCGCACGAACTGAGTGAAGCACGTCCGCGTCGTGGCACCGCACCGCGCACCGCACACCGTGGCCGCCGCGAGCGCACACGTAACGGAACCGAGCCCCCGCCACCGCCACCGCCGCCGCTGTCGCCCCGGAGCCCGACTCACGAAACCGCGCTCCACTGTCGAACCGACTCAACTCGCTTGCTCAAACAAAACAGACGATTCACAATACAATATAATGACTGCTTATTGTTAAATTTGTTGTTGTATTTCATTCGTTTAAATGTTTTATCAACACGACGTGATCACATATTTAGACAAGGACTTTGCATCGCGATGTCAATTGATTTAAATTAGCATGTATGTAGTTTAGTAATTTCTGATTAATCTTTATCCTCATGGTTTAGGAGCTTTATCCTTATGGTTGTAGGTTCGAAACAATCCGTTTAATATAACACGTTCCATTCGTATCATATGTTGTATCAAAAACATTTTTTCTTTTCGCTTTATTGAATTTTCATATGAAAAGCACGAATATCTAAATTTTGGACTGAAATTAGATAATAACATTGTCCCAAATCAGGCCTAAATATTGTGAACAATATACAAAAAGCAGACAATACACACTTTACAGTTACTCTACCTACCTCTGCTTGCCAAATTATTTAATTTTCTTCGATCTTACCATATTTTTACTAGCAGGGTAAATTAAAAAAAGATTAATAAATATAATTAACATTGTTTTTATTGTAAACTAGTGAGGTGACATTGTTTGAATTGTATTTAATACATCATTTAAATATTTACGTCCTCCTAAAACGCATATTTTAATTTAAGTACCAATCTAGAATTAAAATACTAAAAGATATAATCTGTATATTATTAATTTATTCATGAATTTTTAAAATATTATTTCATATTAAATCGAAAATTGGCTATTGGAAAACTTAAATTCACAATTTAAATTGTAAAACCATGGTCCCAATTAGTGAACTTCTAGTAAAATGTCTACAGGTACCTTATTGTTATTAATGTTATGATACTACTCCATTCAGAATTGTTTCACACATCATATTAGTGCTTAAGGACCGTCAGAATATATCGTATTTGTCAACTTACAAATATGTACAAAGAATTTATATTTGAAAGAGAATAAAAAGTTTATTTTTATAGTCATTTCTTAACTAATAATACACATATTGACTTAAGCTTCAAGTGAAATAAAATCTTCACTTAGTCTCAAGTAAGTCACAATATTCTCGAGATTTATATTGATATCTTACTAATATTATAAATGCAAATGTTTGGATGTTTGAAGGTATCTCGAAAACAGGTGCATAGATCTTGCTGAAATGTGGCATATGCATAGAACATAGTCTGGAAGAAGATTAAGTAGGATGTGGAGCTTTTAGAGGTTGTAGGAATAATAATGTGAGGACTTGTTATAACAATAGATATCTGATATCACATCACTAGATATTTTACATTGTATTGTAAATGTTACCATATTTATAGATATTGCTAAAATTTTTATGCATGACAAGATGAATAAGTAATAAAAGCAACTAGATTAACTGGAATCAGTTAAATCTCAGGATATCTTATGACAATAAGCTAGGAATTAGCTAAATGTAATCTCTTAAAGATTCATTCAGACATTTATCTAGGTGATACATACAATAGGGGGGACATCCACATCCATTCTAAGTTTGGAATCAAAATTAAATGGTAACTAATAAAAATTACTTTTCATATATTATACCACTTAAAATGCACTTTAGGAATAATTTAAAATGATAATAACTAAATATTTAATCAATTAAAGAGTATGTAAATACAATAAAACTTAAACATAAATGTTTTAAGTGCATAGTAAACTTAATACAATTTTGTTAACTATTGACTACTTTTTTTCTCCAGATTCAGTTTTTGAGGAGGAACTAATATATGTTGTCTTTCCATTGGCATCCCGAGAAGTTTTACATTTCTTAAATGCAAATGCCATGTAAATTGCTGAAACAAACAATGTCCATTAAATAAAATGAAAAGATGAACAAATTTAAGGTGAAATGAGTGTTTGTAGACTCACTTGCAACTTCCCACTCACAGGAACTCATAGTACCAAGGCAAGTATCTTCAGTCTTCAAATTATTGCTTTCCCAAAATACTTTAGCATGTTCATATTCAGCCTCATCTCCCATTAATTCTTTCCCATGTGGTGGAGGATAACTTTCAAAACACATAATTCTTTGTATCAATTGTTTATAATTTACCGAATAATCATTATAAAAATCAGAAAACCCTGCTTGATATACTAATTCAAGTCCATATTCTGCAGCAAGTTTTACAAATAACTTGAAATTAACTAGAAACTCTGGACAATCCACTACTCCTTCTAAATGAAAGTCATATTTAGCACCAAAGAGGGGATAACCATTTTTAGGGTCAAACAACAATTTGATTTTGTATATTCTATTTTCAAACATATTATTGAGTGACTTTTGTGCTCTGGAAACAATTTCATATGCATTAGGTATTGTACCAAAGAAATATCCACCAGGTCTTAGGCATTCTGATATATTTGTAAGCATTCTTCTTGCTTGACCCAAACTTTCAAAACTATAATGCAGCCCAAACTGACAACTAACCAAATCAAAGTTTATAGAAGGATCCCTATACTTATGTCTTAAGGCAGCTTTAGTGCAGTCAACAGCAATAAATTCAGCAGAGAACAAATGGCTTTGTCGACGCTTCAAATCTTCATAGCGTGTTTGGCACTGCTGTACAGACACTTCGGCTATGTCCGCAAAAACAACATGGTCTACTCGAGCTTTCTGCCATTTACTTAAATCACCTCCTTTACCACAGCAAATATCAAGGACTTTCAAAGCTTTACCATAGTCCTTTTCCTTCACTTTATCTATGTACTCCTGTATTAATACACTTTTTACCCAATTATTAAAGTTTCTCAAATAGAAAATAGGAGAATTAAATCGTTCTCTTAACCCCTTGTCTTCTATGTGGTTGTAATGAGCAGCAACTATACTTGCGTGTTCCCCTTTGCTCCGACTATTTTCGATACTATCGGCGTCGGTTGTCCCTCCCTTACCATCGTTATTGTCGGTAAGGGTATTTAGGTCGGAATTATCTAACGTACTCATATTAAACACCTTATTGTAGGCTGGTATTTTGTAAATGTTAACTGAATGTAACCTTTTTGAAACTTAAATATGTAAGTCTTTAGTATGTTGCCTCTCTACTTAAATCTTTTTAAGTAATTTACCGACTAGCTTTTCGGTATAATATATATATTTTTTCGAAACAATTTAATTATATACCTTAATATAACACACGTATTCAATCAAATCAACTGAATTCAATACATAACAGACTCAATGACAAACAACTGATGAACTGAACTGGCATATGACATCTGTCATCGTATGCAATCCTAAGTTCGAGTGGCGCCGTTGCTAGATTAGCAGACACACCATTTGATGAGGAAAGACATTCAGACTCTTTACTTGTAAATTAAAAATCTTAAGACAAAAATAAATATATAAAGTAACTTTGTGGCTTATCCAATTTTAGATCTAAAATATACTTATATGTCATAAAGTGAAATTTACAAAGAACAGGTTTAGAATGATAATACATTCAAAACTCAAAATCGATTGAAGCTATTTTACATTAGAGCAACATTACCATTGATCTGAAATTTGTACAAATGGGAACATTGAACCGACTCACCTGAAGTTGTCTATAACCCCGGATAGCGCATGCGCATTCGTCTCATTACAGCACTTAGAATTTGCGTTCGCTCGACCGGCCCGCGACCTCATGTAATCTCGCACAAGGGAAATTATACGTAGGCAAAATGAGTGTTGAAAATCCAGCCAGTGATAATGATTGTGAAGCAGTAAGTATCCATATTAACCAAATTTTGTTTGTACTTTCATTTGATACATCATCTAATTTTAAACAATCACTGAATTTTCTTGTTTACTGATGTTCAGTAGTGATTCGAAGCGAAAATTTTCTAAGTCCCAATATGGCGTCAACGACAATTCTCTAGTCCTTTAGAAGCGTCGGTTGGGTGGCAATTTTTTTATTGTAACATTTTGTATGAGTGTGTTTTATCCTTTATAAAAACATTAACTAACTAAAATTAAAAGTTTAAAAAAATATTTTTATAGGTTAGTTGTTATAGCATTTAATCTTTTCACAGGGAAAGGTAAACGGCAATAAAAATGAACACGTGAACGGGGTTCACAACGGATACAGCAGTTCTGACAGGCATAAAAGTAGTCACAAGTCGTCCAGCAAAGACAAGCACCGCGACAAAGACCGCGACCACAAAAGCTCATCCAAACACAGCAGCAGTTCAAGCAGGTGAATATTCTAGAACTTTCTCATTCTACTTTCAACTACATTTATAATTACAATATGACTTTAACGTTTACTAACCTTATTTTTATAGAGATAAAGATAAAGACAAACATTCAAGTAGTAAAAATCATAGCAGCTCTCACAAATCATCTAGTAAAGATAAAGATCGCGGTGACCAAAGAGAACGCAGTGAAAAAAGCAAAGATCGTTCGGATAAAGACAAAGATCGTAGCAGCAAAGATAAACACCGAAGTGACAAAGAGAAACACAGAGAAAAGAGTGATCATGACAAACATAAGCATAGCAGCAGTGATGGAGAAAAAAAATCGTCATCTAAGGACAAGGAGAGAGATAGGGAACACAAAAGTTCTTCCTCTTCAAAAGATAAGGACAAATCTAAAGAACGAGACAGGGACCACCATCGAAGTGATAAGCATCGTAGTGATAAACACTCAAGTTCTAAAGACAAACATAGGTGCCTATTTTTTTTAGGACTTTTTATTGTAGTATTTTATTTTGACTATACTTTCTGTGTATCACATATAGATGGCTCATATTTTGATTATTTATAGGTCCAAAGATAAAGAGAGGAGTTCTGATCATCAGGAGAAAATAAAATCGGAATTAGACTATAAAGAATCTTTTAAAGATGAACCAATGCAGGTAAATAAAGATTTACTACCTATTTTTATTATCATTCAAGCACAGCACACAAATTAGATTTAATAAGTTTATCCATTACTATTTATGCTTAAATGTATTTATTACTTTTTATAGTTTAAAATTTGTATTTATAGATAGATGAACCTGAATTAAAAAGAGAGATAAAGGAAGAAAGTGAAGATGGGTTTAATGCAGGCAACACAACTGTTTCATCTTGTGACTATTCAATGTCACAGTTTAAAGATGAACCTCTTTCTGAGCTGCCACATGAAGAGGAAAGTGAGGAGGATACCCCACTGGTATTGTTTTTTCTATCTAAATAAAAACATATTTTTATACTCAGCAATTGTCACATAACCAAGTCTTTTATATCTTTTGTTTCTTTTAATTTTATTTTAGTAGTTGCTTTTTTATATGTTATCCGATAATGCACCATTCACTTTATGCCAAAGTAAAACAACATAAAATAATATTTAACAGCCACTGCCATTTTTAGTTTTAGAGTGACAAGAAACTTTGTTAATTAATATTTATTTGCTTTTTGTAATAGTTGGAACGGATGGGTGCAAAAAAGCGTTTGGCTAGTGAAAGTGAAGAGGATACTCCATTGCTGCAACGAAAAAAATCAAAGAAAAAAGTGAAAAAGGGTTTGTATTGGTATATTGTTGAGTACTATAAGTTGCCAACAAAGCATAATAATTTTAAGACACTTGAAAAAAGATTTTTCAAATCCTTATCCTTGTAGGAAAATCTCCATATTAGACATAAATATATTTTTACATACATATATTACAATACATTTATTAAATTACGAAAATATATTTTTTTCAATTAACTAGTAATTTCTTTACTTATTGCTCTGACACATATGAAGAGCTGAAATACCTCAGGGGTATCAATATCTCAGTAGCTGTATTAATTTACTAATTTAGTAATAACACTTTCTAGAACCAACTTATGATGATGATGACGAAGAAGAGATTCCCAAAAAAAAGAAAAAGAAACCAGAAAAGTCAAAATCAACTAAGGTAAAAACAGAACCAAATGATGGTCCTAGTCCCACCAAGCGAAAAAAAAATCAAGAAGAAGAACAGGAAGTTTGGAAATGGTAAATATTTATTTAGAATATTAAAAATCTTGGTTTCCACATGTTCTTTGCAAATAAGTTTTTTCATATGAAAATGAATGGCCTTTCACCAGCCAAACAAACCTTTTAGCCACATCTTGTATTATCACGGTATTTGTCATACAAATATAACTATACCAAATTAGCTTGCACGAAATATTATTAAAGAAGAAAAATACCACTCCTTGTTCTAAATGAAGGCCATCCAGATGTGTATATTGTTAATATTGAATGTACTATATTATTTCTGCAATAGTAATGTAAATGCTGCCATGTATGGATTTTGACTTGCATGCTTACAATATTTATCCCTTCAACAATTCAATATAGTAAGTATAAACATAAAAAAGTTATATTTTGGTCAACCTATATATAATGTGTTTAGGGGCAAAAGTGACAACTGCAATAGGTTATCTTGCCACGTAATTTGTGGGTCTGCTCGGATTAAATTTAATTTGAAAACTTATCGTCAACAAAAAATATATTTACGATATTTTTAAAATATGATTGCAGCAATTTTCGTTATGTTAAATAAGGATGTCAGTAGATGGCGCTTATTTTCAAATTTATCTTGACACGTGTTTTAGGTTATGTTCGTAACAAGATGTTTGTCACTTTGGGTATAAGGTTATTAAGAATAAGATCTTTTACGTGTCCTAAGTTGCAAAGCCGTGTAACATTGATAAATGTCAATTTTATTCAAACTTTCAAGTATATGTATTTTATAGAGTAAAATGTTTTATTTAATTTTGGATTTATATAATAATGTAATGTTCTTTCGATAGGTGGGAAGAAGAAAAAAAGGATGATGGAACAAAGTGGAATTTCCTGGAACACAAAGGTCCTGTATTTGCACCCGACTACGAACCATTGCCTGAAAATGTTAAGTTCCGTTATGATGGCAAAGTCGTGAAGTTATCCCAGGATGCTGAAGAGGTTGCTGGATTTTATGCACGAATGTTAGACCACGATTATACAACAAAGTCAACATTCAATACAAACTTTTTTGCCGATTGGCGTAAAATGATGACACATGAAGAAGCTAAGTTAATCAAGGATCTCAATAAATGTGATTTTAAAGAAATGCATGCATATTTTCTAAGCGTGTCTGAGAAGAATCGAAACCGTACAAAAGAAGAGAAAGCTGCAATTAAGGCAAAAAATGAAGAAATACAAAAAGAATACGGCTTTTGTACAATAGATGGACATAAAGAAAAAATAGGCAACTTTAGAATTGAACCTCCGGGCTTATTCAGAGGTCGTGGAGAACACCCCAAGATGGGCATGTTGAAGAGACGTGTTATGCCTGAAGATGTCTTAATAAATTGCTCAAAAGACAGTAAAATCCCTAAACCTCCACCAGGACACAGATGGAAAGAAGTTAGACATGATAATACAGTTACTTGGTTAGCATCTTGGACAGAAAATGTTCAAGGCCAAACAAAGTATGTCATGTTAAATCCAAGTTCAAAGTTAAAAGGGGAAAAAGATTGGCAGAAATATGAAACAGCTAGAAAGCTACACAAATGTATAGACAAGATAAGAGAAACATATAAAAATGACTGGAAGGCAAAAGAGATGCGAGTGAGGCAGCGGGCAGTGGCCCTGTACTTCATTGATAGACTTGCCTTGAGAGCTGGTAATGAAAAAGATGATGATCAAGCTGATACAGTAGGTTGTTGTTCTTTGCGAGTGGAACACATTCAGTTACATAAAGAAAAGGATGGCAAAGAGTATGTGGTTGTATTTGATTTTCTCGGTAAAGATTCTATTAGATATTATAATGAAGTACCAGTTGAGAAGAGAGTGTTTAAGAATCTCGAACTCTTTATGGAAAACAAAAGAGATAGTGATGATTTGTTTGACCGACTAAATACCCAAACATTAAATGAGCATTTGAAAGATCTGATGCCAGGATTGACCGCAAAAGTTTTCCGTACTTATAATGCTTCTATAACATTGCAAAGGCAGTTGGATGAGCTCACTGATCCAAATGCCTCAATACCTGAAAAGATCTTAGCGTACAATCGGGCGAATCGAGCAGTTGCAGTTCTATGTAACCATCAACGTGCTGTGCCAAAAGGTATTTATATCACTAAATCCAAGATAATCTCTTTTAGATTTTATTGTGTACTAACTAGATTCAGTTTATATAAGCTATCACAGTGTTATAGTGACACCACTTCAGTGCTTATAAAAAACAAAGGATATTTTAGTACTTTATAGTTTGAAATTAGGATATTATTAATAACAAATTGTTAGTATAAAATAAGATAATATTAGCATTTTATTACGAAATATTATATGTCATTAGTTTCATTACTTTGTTTTATAAAGGTCATTCAAAGTCAATGGAGGCTCTAAAAGAAAAAATACAAGCAAAACGTGATCAGATAGATGAAGCAGAAGAGGATTTAAGAGAAGCTACAAAGGCGGCAAAACGTGGCTCTGTTAAAGAAAAAATTGCTGCTGATAAAAAGAAAACTGCCCTTGAACGTCTGAAAGAGCAACTTAAAAAGCTTGAGCTGCAAGAAACTGACCGTGATGAAAATAAAACTATTGCTCTGGGCACCTCAAAATTGAACTATCTCGATCCACGTATTTCAGTAGCTTGGTAAGCTTTTAGATTAAATATTTTTGCAACTTAGATTAACAACATGGAAATCAAATAATGTTCATGTAATGTTCTACTAGTTAATGACAACTGTGATAGAATTTAAAATTTATCAGGTTTTTATTTTGCAGGTGCAAAAAACATGGTGTTCCCATTGAAAAAATTTACAACAAAACACAGCGTGATAAGTTCCGTTGGGCGATTGACATGGCCACTTCGGAATATGTGTTTTAAGTTAGTATTTAGCATTAGCTATACTCATTTATATTTTGTTAAATCTGAAAACGTTCCACTTTATACTGTATTTTTATGTGTTTACATAACTCTTATTTATTTTATGAACTATGACCAGATGTAATGTTGCAAGTATGTTGTGTGCTATTAGTTTATATAGGCCAATTTTCGGATAGTAATTGATCAGCATTATTGTAATTTATTATGTTCCTTCATCGGTAAGGATACAAATTGGAAGTCTGATTCTAATAAAAATTATTGTATTAGTTTTCACATTTGCTTGTAGTTTAATTAAGTTAGTTTTACTGTATAGGATAAGCCTAGCAAAAGTGCAATCTTTTGTTATCAATCTTCCACCAGTTCAGTGTCTTTGCACTTTATTCATTGATGTACATTTCTTCAACATTGTAATAGTTGTTTAAATTTATGACATTTTTCACTTCTTTTTATTATAATACCTAAATGATAAATACTTTGAAAAGTATTTAGTCATTTTGTACATAAACATAAAAGGCTGTTACATTTATCATCTTTTCAACACCTTTTAGCAATTTATGGATAAGCAAATTTACAGTGTACATGTAAGATATTGATCAACTTGTAATGTCGTAAGATGTAGCACTGTACGGTGACCTGTGAGTAATTGTGCACAATGTGCAAGTAGTAAATGTTGTAAAGTAAAAATAATGTTATTTTATTTTTTATATTCATAAAAACGGAAGTTTTGGTAAACGCCATCTGTTTTAACAAAGGTACAATATTATAGGTAATTTAGAAATGTTAACGTGTGAAGTATTGTAAATAGTAAATTTATACCATGTCTTAAAATTGTGAAATGAGATTATCCCAAATAAAATATTGACACTAGGATTATTTCATTTTCATGTATTACCATTAAAAATCACATATTTTAATTGGTAAGACATTATAAAGTGCATTTTCTTTAATCTTATAATAGCACAGTTTCAGACATATAACAATACTTGTTAATCTTATTTCCTTGCAGCTTGGAAGGGAAATGATTTTCATTTTTCATTCAAGATTCCTGAAAAAAGTTCACGCTTTCCATGGCTTCAGGCATATAATTCAAGCCAGATTCGTTTTTATGCAAAAGATTGTAGCCTTTGCCATAGCCTGGAAGTAGAAAATACATATAATTAAAAAAATTGCATATGTCAATTATCATCAAGGATTTTATCCAATATTAATAAAAAAATATAAACCTAGAGATTTCATCAGTTTTGTAGGTGCATTCCGTAAGTGTAAGGGAACAGCTGGTAAGCTACCCTTTGTATCACTCAAAAATGCCTGACATCTCTTCATCGCTTCATACACTTCTCGACTTTTAGGCGCTCTGGCAAGACTAACAGCACATTGTACTAAAAGAACATCACATTCCGGCATTCCAATATGTTGACATCCTTGAAGACAAGCCACAGCTTCAACAACTGCATTCTGGTCTCTAAGGCCTGTAAAAATTTAAAAAGTATATAGGAGGAATGTGGTAACTATAAAATATGCCAATTGCAAACTGTTAAACACAAAATTAAAACAAACCATTTTTGAAGCCAAGCAAATAATACAATTACATTGTACACTTACACTACTAACTTAAACCATTTAAGAATCTTGGTTGTAAATATGTGATTTACTAAACATTTACCAATATCTTCACAAGCAATACGAATTAATCGTCGCGCTATATAGAGAGGATCCTCGCCGCTATGAAGTGCTCGAGTAGTCCAATATAATGCTGCATTATCATCACTTGCCCTAATAGACTTGTGTATTGCAGATATTATATTATAATGTTCTTCCCCTTGGCGATCATACAGGACATGTGATCTCTAAAATAACAAATGTTCTCACAAAAAAGTAATTTTTTTTTAATTTTCACAAATACTACTGATATTTTTCAATTTTAATATTAATTTTATTTTATAACAGATTTAAAGTTTTCGTTATTTATGTATTTTACAGCACTCTTTACTATTCTTATATCTATTATACAACATTTTACATCACCATCTACCTTTATCCCATTTTGCAGATCACCTAAAGTGATAACTTGTGACACATTCTTACTATTTTTCATCTGTGCTCTAGCAGCGGTGATAGCAAGTTCAAGGGCTCCAAGGGCAATTCTTGCATCACCATCACAAACCTCTGCCAACCATTGTAGTGATTTATTTTCAATTACAGGTATATCTCTAAAAATTATCATATTTTCTTTATTTTGTTGACACATAATACCCATCATATATTTTAATTACATACTTTGATTCATTTAAATCTTCTTTCATATCTTCTGCATCAACAAGTACAGCCAACTTATTTCTTACTACAGACCTAATTAATATTTGTAAAATATTATCAATAGTTAGTTTTGATAAAACAACAACCCTGCAGCGACTTAAAAGAGCATTATTTAAACTGAATGATGGATTTTCTGTTGTTGCACCAATTAAAATTAATGTCCCATTCTCAACATGTGCTAAAAAACTATCTTGTTGTAATTTGTTGAACCTAAAACATACAGAAAATAAATTTTGTCCTAATTAAACTACCTTAACTAAGTTACAGTGTTCAAAAGTATTATCTATGTTTATTATAATACAGATAATTATACCTATGTATCTCATCCACAAAAAGCACTGTCTGTCTTTTGTACTGTGCTTCATTTTTAGCAATTTTGACCACTTCTTTTACATCATTTACACCTGCCATAGTTGCAGATAGTTTAACAAATCTTAAAGTGCTACTTTCCTTACAAATATGTGCTACGACATTAGCTATTGATGTCTGAAAAGATTTAATTATAAATTAGACATTCAAATGTGCTTTGGTGTCTATAAGAAAGAGAAGAAAACACCATTGTCTAAATAAACAATGGCATAGAGATGAAGTATATAAGCAAATCAAGCACCGTTGAAATCCATTTAATACTAGATTATTAAGTTGTTCAATGCTGCATAAGCTTCCATTTTTTGGACTGTGAAACCAAATATATTTCTTGACTTATTTTAATTTTAAAAATTATAAGCATTACTTAAAATTATAATGTGTTACCTTTCCACAACCTGGTGGACCCCATAAAATCATATTGGGAATTTTTTTCTGTTCTAATACAGAGCGCAACATTGACCCTGGTCCAAAAGCCTCTATTTGTCCAACAATATCATCCAACTGTTGGGGTCTCAATTGTTCGGCTAGTGGGATTCCTTCTTGTGATTTCGTTTTGCAAGAATTTTTAGAAGTTGATCCATGTGGTTCATTTGTAACGTCCTGTTAACATTTTTAATTTTTTTACTTCCAAAATCATTGATTTTTCATACAAGTTAATATTGTAATAAACCTACTTTGCTGTTTAAAGTTGTTTCTATTTTTAATCGTTTCGGTGTAAGCGGATTTTCTTTTAAATGTGAATTATCCCTTTTACATGTTTTTTCCATTTGCGAATTTAATAAAAACAAACATTTGTTAACGTGGTTCTCAATAGCTTCATTTCGGAATTCTCGATTACATACAGGACAAGATATCATGCAAGGCTCTTTATCACTTTTAGGATTATTATTGTGATTAGACATTTTTTAAATAATTAAATTGTACACAAGACTTTTATAGTAACTGTTTTTATACTTTAAATAACTTATTTATCTATAATAAAATCCGAACCATACTTCGATTATTAAATAAACTCATATAAGTTTATATTAATTATCTTTTGGTTGTAAAAGGTGGTTAACAGTTCTGATTAAAATAAATTATGAATTTTGTTATGACACGCTTGACATGACAAGTGGCGTTGACACAAAAAATTATTTCAACGAGTAAATGATAATATGTTATCTAGCTGTCCGCGCGGAATTAAAAAAAAACTTAAGTG
This sequence comes from Papilio xuthus, assembly GCF_000836235.2. Taxonomy (NCBI): domain Eukaryota; kingdom Metazoa; phylum Arthropoda; class Insecta; order Lepidoptera; family Papilionidae; genus Papilio; species Papilio xuthus. Next base: position 1,573,684 of record NW_013531052.1, on the reverse strand, counting down.
TAAACTTAGTAAGCTTATGTGTTATTCCATACTATTTTCTGCATCCTTGCCGAATTTCCTTCAACCAAACAAAAATCCATCTATCTAAACATTCTTATCTTACTAATATTTTTAATACGAATGTTTGGATGACTGGATGTTGGTTTGTAGGTATTTCCAGAACGGCTAAACGGATCTCGATGAAATTTGGCATACATATAGAACAAAGTCTGGAAGAACACATAGGCTACTATTTATTTTTTTATTTAATGAAGCGCGGACGGCGTCACTTTATTTTTTTATTTAATAAAGCGCGGACGGGGTCACGGGCGACAGCTAGTTTATAATGTTAGTAAGATTTTCTAACAGTCATGGTCATCAGTTAGCGCCACTATCACCGCCATTCGCTGCTGAATGTCCGTATGTAGTACGCATACTCTTTGCTTCTTGTCAAACGCCAAAATTTGAAAGTTGTAAAATGCAAATGTACAGTTATGTTACAAATCTCTTATTTTAATTTTGTTGACACTATTTAAGCTTTTTGTTTCATTTTAAGTTATAGTATATTACGCAGGGAAATCGAAGCTGCGGAATGGATATAGACAAAAGTGTACGAAAACGTAAAGATAAAAAAAAATCTATTGAGGTCAACGAACTAGGAGAAAAGTTTTTAAAAGAATCACCTGAACTAGCAAGTAGAGAAGTTGTGCGTTATTTTGCAAAACAATTAATTTTTTTCGTGAGTAGAAACAATAATAAACAGTTTTTTGTACAATTCAGGTCGATGGAACAATTACGGAAAACGATATTGAATCCTCTTCATTATTTACTGCAGCCAGTTCCAAAAGCTCTCAAAAAAGCCCAAAAGGCTTTTACTTAAAGTTTGAAATAGATGTTGTGTTTTTATTGTTATTGGGACTTGCACTATGGACTCGTACATACAATTTAGAGGAGCCCCGTTACATTGTGTATGTTTCAATTTTATTATATTAATCTTTGATCGAATTCTTTTGTCTTCCCGTAATGTATAAAGGACTTTGAAAAATCATAACTTTAAATGTTGTCATGGTTATTAAATTTTTAAATATTTCCAAAGATTATTGTTGAAATAATGATCTAAGTAATATGTTTTTGTAAATTTCAGATTTGATGAATTACATTATGGCAGATATGTATCACTATATACTAAGGGAATATTCTTTTTTGATGCACACCCACCACTTGGTAAACAATTGTTATATTTGGCGGGTCGGCTTGGAGGCTACAATGGAAATTTCACCTTTGATAGAATAGGGTCACCCTATACGGAGTCTGTGCCTATCAGGGCATTACGAATGGTTCCAGCTATTAGTGGTAGTCTGCTCGTTGGCATTACTTATCAATTGATGTTAGAAATTTCAACATATCAATGGACAGCCATTCTTGCGGCACTTTTAGTTCTATTTGGTCTGTATAATTTTTCAATATTATAGACAATTATTAGAGATTTACATTAGCTTATAATTTTTTTTGTCTCTAATTTTCAGAGAATTGTTTTCTGACACAGTCTAGGTTTATGTTGTTGGAGAGCATACTACTGTTGTTTGGTTTGTGTGGAATTTATTGTGTAATCAAAAGCACTACTAAGACTGGCACCTCATCTGTACTGTGGCTTTGTGTTGGAGCTATTTCTCTAGGATGTTGTTTTTCGTGAGTATTCATTCATAGAAATTGTCACCTGCTTCAAATAATATTATTTAATGTTTCAAATATTACATGTTTTGACACTTTTTTTCAGAATCAAATATTCAGGAATTTATACATATTATTTAGCACTTTTTTTAGTTGGAAGACAAATGTGGCAAAGAATTAGTAGTACTGAGTCTACATTCCGCATTGCCTTGTCAATTATTTGGCGATCATTTGTATTAGTAACAATACCACTCATTGTATACATAGGTGTATTTTATGCACATTTGGCAATGCTACCAAAGGCTGGGCCACATGATAGTGTGATGACAAGTGCATTTCAAGCCTCTCTCCAAGGAGGACTTGCTAGCATAACAAGGGGACAGCCTCTTCATGTTTCACATGGATCACAAATAACTTTAAGGTACAGAACTCATTTGTTTTTATTTTATAATTAATGAATTAATGATGTGCCTACATTTATACTACAACATATTATTACTTAACCAGACATTCTCATGGCCGAACATGTTGGTTACACTCCCATGCTCATGTCTATCCGGTGCGCTACACCGACGGCCGAGGCTCTTCACATCAACAGCAAGTCACCTGCTACAGTTTCAAAGATGTCAATAACTGGTGGATAGTAAAGCGACCTGACCAGGCCTCGCTGGCAGTCACTAACCCTCCCGACGCCATTCGGCACGGTGATGTTGTGCAACTACTGCATGGGATCACCAGTCGTGCGTTGAACTCACATGACGTCGCCGCACCTGTATCGCCACAATCACAGGCAATGACACTATGATTTTATAGGATTATTACAGCACTGGCAAGATACAGTATGATTTACTTTTAAAATGTATACCTTTATTTTTGCACAGGAGGTGTCTTGCTACATTGACTACAATGTGTCAATGTCAGCCCAGAACCTGTGGCGAGTAGAGATTGTGAACCGAGACAACGAGGATGCGACGTGGGACAGCATCAGGTCCCTCGTGCGACTTATACACGTGGACTCAGGCTCGGCGCTACGGTTCAGCGGGAGACAACTACCCTCATGGGGCTTCCACCAGCACGAAGTCGTCGCAGATAAAGTTGTGACGCATCAGGACACTATATGGAATGTTGAAGAACATCGATACACAAAAGGTAAGATCTGATGATTGATGGCCTTTCTATGTCAATATGTAGTATACAGGCGTGGTATGCTAAGTATGCAAATATGCCATGCTATTTGGTTTCTAACAAATAATAAGCATCTACCCTACATTTTGCAGCGGAAGACAGACGCGAGCGGGAACGGGAGCTAGTATCGGCGGAAATGATTCCAACGGCCGTCACGCAGCTGTCGTTTTGGGCTAAGTTCATGGAGCTGCAGTACAAGATGATAGCACACGCGCCTGACGCGCCCAGCGGTCACATGTTCGCCAGCGAGCCCACGGAATGGCCCGTTCTCTCCAGATCCATTGCTTACTGGTTGTCGCCGCATTCTAATGTAAGATTTTCTACTATTGATAACATTCTTATAGGCTTTACAGTGGAATGGAAAGAAAAAATATAAAATATCGGAGCATGATTTTCCTTCATTGTATCTTGTTGTTAACAGGCGCAGATTCATCTGATCGGGAACATCGTGACGTGGTACGCGGGAACATTGTCGGTTTTACTATACAGCGCTTTTCTGGCACTATATGCTATAAGACAGCGACGTTTGTGCGAAGATTTGCCATTACAATCTTCTCATCAATTTTACAACGCCGGGTGCATTCTTTTCTTCGGGTACTGGCTGCATTACCTTCCATATTTCTTTGTGGACCGTACGCTATTTTTACACCACTATTTACCTGCTTATATGTTTAAGATATTACTGCTAGCATATGTAATAGATCATGTATATTTTGTGTTACAATTAAGAGAAAAAACACGTGCATTAAACAATGTGTTCATTATAGGCATAACAGTTTGGCTAGCATATGTTTTGCTCACTTTTATCAAATTTAGTGTTCTCAGTTATGGCAACACAGATTTAAATGAAAACGATCTTATGAATCTCAGATGGAAAGATACTTGGGACTTTATACTGCACAAGAGAGGTTGACTTATATTCTTAGTTTTTAGTAATTTATAAGCATCGTTATTTATAAACTAACGTTTTTTAATACTCAAATTATGGCATATATTAAATTTAGTCATTGTGTCTGAGTATTTGTAAAAGTTGATTTTAGAACAAAATGTTCTTACTTTCATTAAACAAACTACTTATTTTATAAATTTTAATAAAAATATGCAGCTCCATTTAGCTGTAAGCTTTATTTGTACAATGAGAGCTTTAATATATACATTTATTCCGTCCATAATATTAATGTTTATGTACAAAACTTTTATAACAGAAATAATATATGCTACCATTACAAATATACTTTTTGAAATCCAATCCCTCTGTCGCCGATCGGTACAAAAGCTGTATGTCATGAATCATACAGCTATTTTAAAATAATTATGGATCCTACCCGTAACTATCATAATGCTCATTAAAGATATCAAAAGCATCGATGAATTTGGTGTAATAAGTGCGTGTGAGATAATCAATTAGGAGAAATACATAGAAGGAATAAAAAGCAGAAAAGCCTGTACTCAGACAACGTAACATTCAATTCACCACAAATATCGCTACAATAAGGAAATATTTTCTTACTGGTAACCCTAAAGTTATAGGCGCCCGCCCGCCCTCACGAACTGATAATGTCAAAAAAACTGCCATAACTCCTGGTATACATCAAAGAGTATACACATTACGCCAGTTCAGTATCGCAAAAATACTAAAAAAAAAGAAGACAAAAAAATTCTTTGTATTACCATTTATATACTCTTTGGTATTACCTCAATTTTTGGTTTAATATTTTATTTCTTTACGTAGTTTTTAAGAATAAACTTGTAAAAGAGAGAAACTAATTTAAATTGTAATTCAAAAATATTAATCACGAAATTTTCGATTGCTAGCTCATGCAATAATCTTCGAAAATCGAAAAGATTTATAACCGATTCTACTCAACATCTCTAGTGGATTGTCAAATGAATTGTCAAACTGATGACCCTCAAAACAAAATTTGTAACCGCAAAACAAAATAAGACATTATTATTATAAGCAAGATGTTTTATCATTAGTGTTCTTTTGTATGTTTTCGACAGGACTATCTCGAAACAGTATAATAAAATGGATTCAGCTGACGAAGAAGAATTATTATTCTTAAGTATCAGTATTGCCTATATACAACAAAGAAGGAAACCCAGATTATGGGTGCGTAACTTTTTCAAGAAAAGGGAAACCCATGGTGTTTGCAGTTCTCTTTACAATGATTTAGTTATTCAAGATGCACTCGGCTATAAAAATACTTTACGAATGTCGCCAGAAGATTTGGAAATATTATTGCAAAAAGTATCTCCAAAAATAACAAAACATGACACAAATTTTAGACAGGCTATTTCACCAAAGGACCAGTTGTTAGTGACTCTACGTTATCTAGCAACTGGAGACACATATACAGCTTTGATGTTAATAAGCAGAATCTCAAAAACTAAAATAAGTGTATTTGTACCTGAGGTTTGTAAAGCTATTGTTCAGGTGCTAGCAGACTATATCAAAGTAAGTAAAACAATATTTTATTCTTACTTACATATATAAATTATTGTTGGATTTGTTAATTAAACAGTCAAATAACATGTCTGGCCATTGATAAGTACAAAAAATGATTGATTTAAACTATAGAACAATAATTTCTTCCTCTTTTTTGTGTGAGTACAACAATTTTATTAGAATGGAATGAAAATAATTAAGAAGTGTTTTTTTTGTGTTCTAGATGCCAACAACTGCAGAGGGATGGGAGGATGTTGCCCAAAATTTTAAGTTAAAATGGAATTTACCTCACTGCATAGGTCATCTAGATGGCAGGCATATAGAGATGATAAGACCAAAGAATGGGAATGATTATCTTAATTATAGAAAAAATTTTAGCATTGTGCTCTTAGGTCTAGTTGATGCTAATTATAATTTCCTATATGTAGATGTTGGAACACCAGGTAAAATATCAGACAGTGAAGTGTTTAATAGTACTAACTTATGCAGATCATTACAAAATAATACATTAAATTTGCCACCGCCCAAACCATTACCAGGTAGGACCCAACCTTCCCCTTATGTTATAGTTGGTGATGATGCATTTGCACTTAGCAAACATTTATTAAAACCTTATTCATATTATCAGATAAATGGCCACCCAGAGAAGATGTTCAACTACAGGTTAAATAGGGGTAGAGTGGTTGTAGAAAATGCTTTTGGCATTCTTTCTGCACGATTTCGAGTACTCCGTCAATCTATTCTAGTTTCCCCCCCAAAAGCTTCTACAATTGCACTAGCTTGTGTATATTTGCACAACTTTTTAAGGAAAAGTGAAAAGTCACACTATTTGTATACACCACCTGGATCTCTAGACGAAATGAATCCAGTCAGTGGAGAAATCACATTAGGAACCTGGCGAGATAGAAATCAAGGCATGATTTCTCTACAAAGAGTACCAAGCATGGATTGTGCTGAAGGAGTTGCAGTGCGTGAAGAGTTTAAAGCCTTTTTTATGACATAGAAAGTTGCAGTTTTAAATCAGCAATGTGCTTCAGAATGTATCAATGTTCAATGAAGCAAGATATGGTCAAGCTGTTATTTATTTATATGAAATTTTTTGAAGTAATTTTCTATTATTGTCCTGTTATATATAATAGCCTAATTATTTTTAATAAACATTAAAAAAAATTATTGTCTAGTGTTAACTTCCTTTTCTCTTATGCTGTAGTAAATCTTATGTGTATATAACTTACTACTTATATAAATAAAAAACTATATGTATTCCAAAAAATGTATTAGAAATAATTGAAGATTGTTAATTAACGGCGGCTGTGAGAAGGCTCCACATCCATAGGTTGCACCGGGTGCACAGCAACAGATTCGACTTCTAATGGAATCACACGTTGTTTCAACACTGCAGTAGTGCCAATAGGATACCTATAGGATCCCTGCTTCTTGCCCTGCAAATAATTATTTAATTTAGAATAAGTCACATAATAAATTGCAAACATGATGTATTTTTTGGTAATACCCAAAAACAGCAGGACCAATTTTAATTAAAAAGTAGGTGATGTATACAAGCACATTATAGTAGCCCATAATAAGCTCATTTTTTTTTGCACTGTCAGAGTATTAATATACAATATGATCCATGAGACTTCCCTATCCGATTATTTACATCAAAATAAAAATAGTGGTTTGGCATTCTAATGATTCTATGTGTGGTAACAATAAATTACCTTGATATTAGCTTCTTCGTATGTTCTCAAGTACTGGGCTGGACCAGAGTTACGAATAACACACAAGTCCACATTAGATCCTGAACCCAAGTCATTGAAGATACCGGCAGCAATTGCATCTCTGACCAGCTTCTTACCCTCTTCCTCAGACAAGTTGGGCTTCCATCCAGATTCAAACACTGCCATAGCTGCTAAGGAGCCAGAGCCTGTAAACAAAGATGTAAGATATACTGTCAAAAAAACTTATTAAAACATGTTAATTAAAAGCGGAAAATATACTTTTGAAAATGTAAGGATTTTACTATTGCTAAACAGAACAGAATTTGTACCACTAATAATTAATTTTCCACATAATATATTTTCTATTTATATCTAAAAGTATATTTTACCCATAGTTGCATAAGGAAGCTTATCAACAGATCCATGTGGGTAGATACAGTAAATATGAGGCCCAGTGCGGTCAACACCACCCAGTACAAGAGCAGCCCCAATGTAGCCCTGGTAGCGGAACAGCATACGCTTCAAAAGTGTCGACGCGGTTTCGACTGGTACGGTGCGGCCCGTGTGGAGACGCTGCAATTCTAGTTGCGACGCTACTGTCTGGGTGGTCATTTCAGTATCAGCTGCAGTACCCGCTCCACAGCAATACATGTTAGAGGCCAAATAATGGATCTTTTGACAATTTTTATCAGAAACAACAGTGTTCTCCGTTGCTCTAGTATCGGCTCCGAGAATTACTCCGTCCGCGTAAATAATGCCTACTATCGTTGTACCGGTTTTTGTTGCTTTTGGTGCAGGGAATCCTTTCTGAGCAAGGAAAGCATTGCTGAAACAGATCCCTTGGTTAATATTAAGTTATAAACTGTTCTAAATATCAAATAAAAATTGGTCAAAATTTACCGTTGACAATTCTCAAAAGAGAATCCGGGTGCTGGTACCTCAGGGATTAGTACAGACGCCATAGTTTATGGTGTTGGTTGAAAGGGTTTTACTAAGATTCAATTACTTAAAGCATATATCAATTACAAAAGCAGTAAACCACAGACACGATGAATTGGAATAATCATAAGCATGAGCCAGCAATTGTGCTTTTGATATGACAGTGACATTAGTAACAGCGTGACATTTTTTATTTTAAACATTTGAGTTGTGGCTGCAGCACCTCGGCGCAGGCTTCCAGGGGTACCTGCATTTGACTCCGCGTGTAATTTATATAATGATATACATTATGCTACAAATTAAAATACGCTCAAACGTTATTTTTATCTTTATACTTCATAAATTCCATTTATCTAGTTACATTGGTGAAAATAAAGTTAAAATTTAAAATATTTGAAATTTTGAGTATGGCAGCATTATACAAGTACGAGTCCGCATTTGATTGGTTACTGTAATCGTTCCAGATATAGTCCTTAAGCCGTGGTGTGATGGCCTAAAAACACAACATTATGATTGTGAAATATGTCTTTTTTCTATTAGAAGGCAATTACCCAATGAAAGCCAGACGAATTGTCTCAGTAGACTTGTCAAATGATATTACATGTCAAGTCAAAAATGAAAATGTGTAACAGGCGTATTAGTTCAAGTTAACAAATTTTATTCTAAACTGTTACTAGGGAAGGACAATTCAAAATGTTAATTAATAAAGCATACGTGTGTTTAATTTATCTAATATCTTCAATTTTGCTAACATTAGCCGGCCGTGATTTTTATCAAATACTCGGTGTGTCTCGTTCAGCTAGTACCAATGAAATAAAGAAAGCTTACAGAAAACTTGCGAAAGCCTTACATCCAGACAAAAATCAGGATGATCCAGATGCATCACAAAAGTTTCAAGACCTCGGTGCGGCGTATGAAGCTCTTTCGGACCCTGAAAAGCGAGAATTGTATGATAGGTGCGGCGAGGAATGTCTTAAGAAAGATGGTATGATGAATAACAACGATCCATTTGCAAGCTTTTTCGGAGACTTTGGCTTTCATTTCGGAGGTGAGCCTCAGCAGCATGAGACTCCTCGTGGTGCTGACATTGTCATGGAGTTGACTGTGTCTTTAGAGGAACTCTATAATGGGAATTTTATAGAAGTAAGTAATGCCACAAATTATACAACAATAATTATTTAGTCTTTTAAATAACAGGTAATTATTTAGAAATCTTTAGTGTATTTTTAAATCTATATCTACTTTGAATAGTTATTTCTTTATTGCTTATTCTGTGTAAATAAATAAAAGTGGGAGTATTGAATGTGTTTCCAAAATCAATACCTATGATGTAATAAAGATAATAAGAAATGCAAATCTCACCACAGTACTAAACAGGAGTGAAAATTTATCTAGTTATGTAAAATAAGAAACTAAATGAATATGTAATAATGTAAATCTTTTTTCACAGATAACAAGAAATAAACCTGTCATTAAACCAGCATCTGGTACTCGCAAATGTAACTGTAGGCAAGAAATGGTGACTAGGAATTTAGGGCCCGGAAGATTCCAAATGATGCAACAAACAGTGTGTGATGAATGCCCCAATGTAAAGCTGGTAAATGAAGAAAGGCTGTTGGAAATTGAAGTGAGTTAATACAAATTTTACACAGAGATATAACAAAAATATCACTTTACAGTGTGTTACATTAAGTATAGATAACAGTGGGTTCAAATATCTTTTGTAAAGGTTTTAAATTATTTTTGTACTATGTTGCGATTAATATTTTTTTTTAGGTTGAAGTAGGTGCGCCTGATAATTACAAAACTAGGTTAAGAGGAGAGGGTGAACCACACATGGACGGAGACCCTGGTGATTTGGTGATTGTATTTAAAACAGAGAGGCATCATCAGTTTACTAGACGAGGTGACGATTTGTACACCAATGTCACAATTTCATTGCAGGTAAACAGTTATTTTAACATATTCAATGCTGATTTTTATATTAAGATAACTTTTATACAAAAAAATTGTAGTAATAATAAAACCTTATCTTCAAAATTAGTGAGTATGGTCAATGTTATTAATATTGTATGATTATTTTAGTGTTTAGAAGGAATGGAATCTTATTCAATGAATCAATCTCTTGTATTCCTTCTTAAGTATTTGGCATTATTTGAACATTTATTTTACAGGATGCCCTTACTGGCTTCACATTAGAGCTGGAACATCTTGATGGCCACAAAGTGACAGTTTCCCGAGACAAAGTGACATGGGCGGGGGCTCGGGTACGCAAGAAGGGAGAGGGCATGCCCAACTTTGAAAATAACAACCTCCACGGCAACTTGTATGTCACATTTGATATTGAGTTCCCCAAACAAGACTTCTCTGAAGAAGATAAAGAAGGTTCGTAAATAAATTACAATTAGAGATGTGTGGAATCGTAATGAGTAACTAAAATATTTTTTTGTCACATCTATATTACTATATCATAAATATATTATAGTCAAAACTATAATATATCTTCAGAACAGTTGCATAGCAGCTGCTTTTTTTTAAATCCGCGCGGACGGAGTTGCAGGCGTCAGCTAGTAATAAGGTTCTACAGTAAAAATATAAATCTGTGTTCTTTATCAAGTTCTTTTTGTTTCAGCACTGAGAAAAATACTTAAGCAGTCAAAGATTAACAAACTGTATAATGGACTTTAGTGATATTATAATTTATTTAAGTAGTAAATTGTATGTGATTGTGATGTTTCATACGTGTGAACTGAGTTACTTGTGTTGCATGTGAGATTTGTCAATTTTGCAAAATAAACCATTTTAATGTAATGAGTTTTTCTTTTACCCATATTATTAAAAAAAGAATTACTTTTTTACCAATATTGCTTAGATTTCTACATATTTTTTAAAAAAAATGGTTCAATGGATTAAAATAAAATCCATTTTAAAGTTTTCATGGATGTGTGGCTGATAAATAATAAAACTCACTTTTAAAACTATTTTATTTAAAATATATTTTACCTACAAATTTAATGTTGCCAACATTGTATAGATAAAATTTTTCTAAAAGGATGATAAAAAATTTAATTACAATGCTAAATAAATATTGATGTAGGAACTAACATTTAAAAAGTAAAAAAATGGCACTTATCTTTACTGATAAATATTTTATGCAATAAATCTTAATAGATTCTTATAAAACGAAAATAACACAAATGTGTAATCATTAGAAGAAAATTGTTATTTATGCTTAAAGTAACCTTCTTTTTTATTAAATAATAATCGAAGAAGTATTCATAGATTCAAATCAATAGGGTTGTGTAAAATTAATTTGAATTACGAAGGCAATCATGACTCCAAGCTTGTTCAGACTACTTCAGATTGAGAAGTTGGGTTTTTTTTTTATATTATAAAGAGTGTTATTAAGAAACTAAAGAATATATAACAGCCTGAAATGTCTTTTCGCCCTTTATATTTATAAACCGCAGACGATTAAAAATATCACATATTTTAAATCAGAATTTGAATAATTCAATGAAAACATATAAAATAGTCATCAGCCAATACACATCACCACCGAGGTTCTGAACTGAAGTTCAAGAACAGTGTGTGTTAAACTCAGATTTTGGTCTCAGAAATCCATGATTAGTCAAACACCCTTACCCATGGCGGATCGGTTGGGTGGAACCTTATTGGGCCGATTAATCGGTCCAACGGGATACATTTGCCTTTGGACCAATTGAACGGAAGGGAGATCGCCTCAACGGGAAACACCCGATGGGTGTTGTTTGTACTGGTTCCGCGTACAATATTCTATGCGACGAGACAGGAGTCGTCTGCTGCAGGCTGGAGATGCGGCGCGGCGGCGGCCTGCAGCACGCTGTTGACGACTGCGCGCGCCAAGTAGCCAAGCGTCACCGCCGGCGCCGCGCCGCTCAGCGCACCGCGCGCCTCGCTCTCCGACATACCGCTGTCCTGCTCACACAATATTCAATCCTCACATACATATTGTTAGGAAGACAATCCGACACTGTTCCACTTTTCTGGCGCAACGCTAACCTTATTAAAATGTCAACGTTTATGTCCCCACACTAATCAATCTGACACTTGACTTTGGTAACGTAAGCGCGCCATTCGATCTAAGTGATTCTAATTAATAATGTCTAAAAATTTATTATTAAGTTACCAATAGATTGTAAACTTACTTAGTGTCAGTTCAACAACTAGAAACATAATATAAAAGCCACGTAATTGTATAGTTACACAATCTGTTCAATCGCAATTTCAAAACATACAAGCATTTCAAAATAACATGATAATATTACTGTTAATATCTCGTTGGATATTGTGCTGACTTTTGTAATAACGAAATCGACCTTAGGCCGATTACAAACAGACTAGGTAGATTTTGTTGGTATGATACGAGTCAAAACTTGACCAAACATCTAAAAACCCTCGCCACATTTCGGAAAATACATGTTACTAATACCTTTACGCACATTAGCGAATGTAAAAGGATATACCTTGGCGTACGTGTAGTGCGCGTCGTCGAGCAGACGGTCGAGGTCGAGCGGCTGCTGCAGGTAGAGCTCGGGGTTGCGGCGCAGGATGGTGGCGAGCACACAGAGCAGCTCTACGCAGAGCTGGCGGCGTGGCGCTGACTCCACGCGCACCAGCGCCGCCTCCACCAGCAGCGCGAACGACAGCTCCGACCGCGACATGTTCACCAGCGTCGGCTGCGCCGGGATCGCGTGACCCTGCACCACACCACATTGTATATACACCAGCCTTTCCCCGCAACATCGTTCGCGCGACATTAAAAAAAGTAGTCTATGTCTTCTTCCAGACTGTGTTCTATATCAGTGTCAAATTTCTTCCAGACCTGTTAAGCCCTTTTTGAGATATTAACAAACATCCATCAATTCAAACTTTCGCATTTATAGTATTAGTAATTATAATATAAGTAAATTAAAAACAGAATTCTTCAATATCAACACTATAACACAATTTAAAGTTATTATGTAATAAAAAAGAAAAACTTTCAAACACATACATTATTTCTTAGTAAACGACACTAAATCCTATGAGTGGTTTTCTTCGGTTACTTGTTGTCAGTTGATGAAAACAAAAAAAAATGAATTGTGTTTTTCATATAAGTACCTGAACAATAATTCCTTTGGGCGTACGTAACAGTATATCCCACACTTGTATGTAGAAATGTTTGGGCACACGACACAGACAGCCCTCCAGTTCGCGACGCTGCAGGGGAGTCAACCTGAACAATACATATTCACATCATTGTAATACCAAATTTTTACTTATATTTATTTACTTATCACGATCACCAACCAGACTTAGACATAATCATAAGTTTGTTGTCTTAAAAACTAAAAAAAAAATGATAAATTCTTGCATATCTATACAATAACATTATTGTTAAAGAATAACATTGAAATAAATTCGATAATAAGATGAAATCGTAGTTAATTTTTGGTTTATTTTCTACAAGCTGTCGTGAGCGAATCCGTCCACGCGGAAACAAAAAAACTTTATTAATAGCCTATGTGTTCTTCCAGACTATGTTCTACATGTATGCAAATATTCGCATTTATTATATACCCGCGTTCATCCGCCCAGTCTGATACAGTGAGCACGGTGTGCAGCAACGTGCGCAGGCGGTAGGGGGAGAGGCTCTCGAGCGGGGCGGCGGCGCGCGCCTCCCGCGGGCTGAGACGCAGGTAGGCGCGGATGGCCTCCAGCACCCAGCCCACGCGGATCTTCAGGATGCCGCGGAACATGTCCGGGTTCGTGCCGATCAGCCGCCCGCAGTACAACACTATCTCCTATACGTTACAAGTCAACAAATCTCGCTCAAAACCACAACACAATAATGACGTTCATTAAAACTAGCTGTCGCCCGCGACTTCGTCCACCCGGATTTAAAACGAGACTTAATAAGTAACTTTTGTTTTCTTCTAGACTATGCATCTACATCAGTACGGAAACAATAATAATTTGTGAATCCATCTTTAATTAATTATACAAGAATGCGATAATTCTTAATTTATAATTTGGTCAAAGTAGTAACCTGCTGCAGCACTGCGCCGATGACGTCATATGGCTGTATGGTGGAGTACATGACGGACTGTATCTCGCCGGGAGTCATCGGCTTGTCGAACACAGTCTCCTTGCGACCGATCACACCCACTGTCAACTATAACAAACATACATTCACATCTTTTCTACTTATACCGTTTTCACTAATATGGACATAATAGCTATCGCCCGCAACTTTGTCCGCGGGTAATTAAAAAAAAGCTTAATCAATAGCAAATACCAAAAACTTATAATAAACAAACATCCATACATCTAAACATTCGCATTTATTATATTAGTAAGATTTGGAGTATACATTGGCAACAGATGAATACTTTTAATTTTTCCTTAGACTTTGTTTCCACTAGCGCGATTCAGTACATGCCTGTTTGCCATTAACGAGCACCGTGGTGATGAAGGGGCTGATGGAGTCTACGGTGTGGTTGAGCAGGGAGGAGCAGTACCGCACGGCGCGCCAGTGACGCAGCACGCCAGCACTGTGGTACAGTCCCTTCAGCGACTCCAGCGCTGTCTTGCCGTTCACCTGAAACATATCTTACACCTGTCATATCTCACCCATACTGCCTGCTTAACTAGCTGCCTTTCTATGAAACTAAAAATGGCACGATGTTTGGCTATTGATTCAATAACCACTTCATAACTTCAACAAAAATATATAATTGAAATGGAAAGACATATTTATTTAGATTTCTGATTCAAAATTATATCAATTCCTCGGAATAAACCAAATTGAAGATTGTAAAGTTCAGATACCCTCATTTAAAAAAAATTTTAGAACTTACACAAGGAAGAAACAGACAAATGATATTAAATATCTTAAAACGGAACATAAGCTCAATTACGTCGTTCATAGAAATACCTCTGTCTAGCATTTGACGCGCATAAACTGAGGTGTACAATATACCTCATACATGGGTCCCTCTCTCTCCAGCAGTATGCCCCAGAGCTGGCACTGCGCGAAGATGTTACTGGTGGAGCGCAGCGCGTGCACCACCTCGTGTGTGGCCTTTTGCTTGTACTCCTCACAGTTGAGGTCCTCCTCCTTGTATGTGAGGGTGCGAGGAACGTCCGTCAGCGACTGGTAGCCGATGTACTCGTGCTCCAGTTGACGGAACTGGCTGAACATCTCCGATGGAAACTCGCCCTGGCTCATGAAGTCCAAGTGCTCTGATCAAGGAATATATCCTCAGTTAACTACTTCGTTGAGATTTGACACTCGTTTTTTGGTACAAAAAGGCTGGTTCTAGAATTCTCACGTCCGACAAACAATAATAATATTCAATAAATTGATGTTATGTTGGGTACACAGAAAACAAAATCACGTTCAAAAATTATAGTCTTAATTGTTTCGACAAAACGTAATTTTTTATAGAATTACCTATACAGGAGCTGGAGATGAGGTTCTGCAGTCGGCCGAGGCGAACCTTGACGCCGTCGCAGTGACCCTTCTTCAGCATCGCGAACAGATCCAGCATCTGCTTGAAGTGCGGGTCACGCATGTGCTCCTCGCGCACCAACAGGCACACTGTAGGCCGCCCCGACAGACGCCAGTATCTGACACACCACACAACACAAACTCACGCCTGTAACATTACCTTGGCAAAACGATCCTCCGAAATTCACTACACACATTAATACTTGCAATATCATATTCAAACGAATTAATGGTCACTAAGAACTTAAATTATTGTGCATTTACTAAGAGAAATCTACTAAACACTTACTTGCCAACGAATTGTAATTCAGTCTTTATATCGTCTATCAACAAGGCCATGTCTCTATACAGGTAGAACTCGGAAACTTCAAATATCAACGGATAACAGAGTACCGTCATACCGCAAACTCTGTAAATCTATTAACAAAATAAATTACATTTTAATTAAAAATTTATTTCTTTCTTTCAATATTGATACAAAAAGGGAACATTACGTACTTTACTGGTGCCCAGTGATCCGACAGGTCGTATCGGACGTCCGGTCAGTTTCAACTTCGGGCAGACGCCCAGTTCTCTGTACACGTGCACCAACTGTGTGGAACTGCATACCTAAAATAGTTTAATTTTTTGTTCAAGACGCTCCGATATCTAGCCTTTTTGTTGCATGATTTAAGGAACAAATTCAGAAAAAACTTCAGCAGATCATTTTAACATTTCAGAGCATTTAAATCACGTCGAACTTTATACGAAATATCTTAGTAGTGTGGAATCGAACGTATTTAAATAGTTATAAAGTATTAGAAATGTTAAACAGTTTGAAAATATAGTTAAATAAGTAGTATCTAAGTTGATATATTTTATATTGAATGAATGACCTGTACTGGCTCGACCTCGTGAGGCGTCTGCGTTTGTATGCCATAGGTGCCCATCATGGCCTGCAGCCGCATCGACTCCGCGATCAGTACCACTTGCACCACCAGATCTGTTGCCGTGCCCTGTTCACATTTGGTCACCAAAATCACTATACAACCATGCTTATATAAAAAATTATTACAACGTGTGCTACGGTGTCTAAAGGTAGACAGAAGACCCGAATCTCTTTTAGATCTTCCATACATATCAAATAGGATTCTGCGTAGTTTGGATTACATTGTAGTAAATGATTTAATAGCCCAACTATTTACTCGATAACGTGAAGTAAATAACTATTGGTTATCGTAGTCAAACATAGCTGAAAATAAAATGCAAATATTCATCAGTTGACAGCTAGCTGTGCGGCTAATATGTTGTGTAATATATGCATTAAGCATTTCAAAGCTGCAGAAATACATAGTTATATCACAGAAATACATTCATTTGCTTTGGATAACGCTATAACCGTAAATTTCTGAGACAAAAATCTATGTATAAAACATATCGTCATCTCTTGTCGGTTTGATCAAAGAAGACAGAGATGACGATATGTTTTATACAAAAATTTTGCTCTCGAAAACCCACAGTAAGAGAGCGATAAAAATATTGTACATCGAAGTTGCAAGTGAAGCGTGTATATTGTTTGCATTGCAACATTATATAAAGTGCTAGGATATCAATACATTTAAATGTGTCATGCTACATTCGAATGAACGACATCTTTACTTACAAATGCTGGTTTGGCCTGATTTGCATGAAAAGAAAATATTTCTTGGGTAAGTTCGTAAGTTGGATAAAACAATTGAAAAGTCAATATATACCACGGTTAATATACGATTAATTTAGCAAAAAAATTGAAGTAACACAATCGATTCTAGATAACCGAGAAACCTCCATTAGCGAGGTTGGTTAGAGAGAGACCGCTATAAACGAGACAAACATCATGTACCCTTGGTTTAGTTTGCCCCCAGTTAATCTAAAGGTCACATTCAAGAAAGTAATACTGTACCTGAAATGCAGAGTACCGTCCAGCTCTTCTCGGGCGGTTGTAAGAGGGCAGATATCTTCGTATGGGATCCAACTCGTTGACGTGCAGCAAGCCGCCGGTCAGCAACTGAGCCAGCACGAACAACGACTGCGCCCATAGGAATAAACCTCCTGTATCTAACATAATAATATATTACAAATCACTACGATTAATATTAGTAAAAAAAAGCTGTAAAGCAGATTTGTTTGATAAGTAAGCAAGAGTCAACCATTCCATTTTTCAATTCCTATGTCGTTTTTATAATATAATACAATTTTATAAGCACTACAACTATAAAAAAAACAAATGGCTAGTGATTATTTCTTTTTTTTAAATTTATAATTCTATATTCTCATCTTAATTTAACAATATTCTAACTTCATAATAATTCGCATTCATCTTTTTTCAAGTTGGATTTGTTTAAAACGTTTTTATATGAAAAAAAAATTGAAAAATATTTTGTCATTTTTTTATTTAATTCCAACTCAACAGACTATTTTTTTCTCTCCAATTTTTTTTTTAACTTTTAGAATTATTAATTTAAAGTTACATGCTTTATACACTGTAGCTACTAAAAAAAATTATTATTGTCAATATAATGTTCTTCATAATATTTTAGTGTAAAAAGTTAAAGAAGTAAAAATGCAATGCAATATATATTAGTAACAAAAAGCACTTTAGGAAAATTAGTGACATTTCATCAAATTAAAAGATAAAAGAACAGAAAATTTCTTTGCCGAACAAAATCGTGTTACCTTTATTTACACTATCGTCCGGTTGGTCTGTAATTACATTAAAATTTATTTTTTAAAAACAACACAATTAAAACAAAAAAAGTGCAAAATTGAAACTATAAATTTGAAAGTTTTATCAGATTCAGATGTTTATATAACTAAGGTCTTCTTAGAGGACTGGGATTCGTTGACGATTTTTAACAAGAAAAAAACAATCACTGAACTTACTAGCAGGTATCCTGCGAACAGAGTATGGCTCACTGCGTTCATTCTCAACACCTTCGCGAGGAACATAATAGTACCAAGGAATTACGGGATCTGTAAAACAATTCAAAAATAAAATAACTTATTAAAATAAATAAAACAGTTTAATAACATACTTAAAACATGTAAAAAAAAATTCAAAATTACTAAAACCTGATTCAAGATTGCAATGAACAACGATTTTTAATTATGTTATGTCTCTTCTGATATACAATAAAAGTTGACTTTCTAGCTCTATTATTATAATTTTATAAGAATTAAATATACAAATCAATACTTTACCTCCATATTCATCCATATAAATCCGTGACTTCAACAACTTTTGATATTCTTCAACTTGTTCAGGTAAGGTTCTAAATACGCCATCAATTATCATCAAAACATAAAAAAGTGGCCATTCCGATTCTATCCCTTCAAACTCCTTCAACTCTCCTTCATGGTAATACCTCCTGTTTGGATCTTCCAATGCACATTTATAACCATCTCGGCTGAACCGCTTAAAGCCATACCTCCCTTGTAATCGGGTTAGAATATTATTTTTTGTCAACTGAACTAAAAGTTCTTCATGTGTAGCAAACGCAGGGAACGATATGGTTGGTAGTAATGCTGCATCAACTCCCTAAAAGATATATCTAAATGGTAATAAGTATATACGAATTTCCAATTCATAATTTCAACACTGGATTAATAAACTAATTTTGATAAATATTTTTTTTATTATTCTAACCTTTGAACTTGATTCTCGTGGGAGCATTGTTTCGAATATACTTCTGTTCCTGTTGTGTGCATCAATGTCTACATAGACAACACTCCATGAAGCACCCTTATCACCAAACAGGTTGCAGCCATTTATTGCTTCCAGAGCAGCTTTAGCCATTCCTGAAAATATAAAACTAAAATATAATAAAGCCAATAATAATAAAGATTTCTATATTATTATGAAAAATGTCTATTAAACATGGAAGTAGAATTTTTCCAAATGTAGTTTACCTATGGAGGATGCATGAATTTCTGGTTTGCCATCATTGTATTTAGAACCTCGTTCCCACATGCCATAATCTGGAGTTCTGTACGCTCTTTCTACATAATAGACTAAATTCTGCACAAATGCTACTTCATCCTGCAAATTAGAACAGGTAACAAATGTTAATAATATATTTTCTATATTAACACATTGAATGCCTTTAGGTAATCTGTTAATAGTTTGGTTCAGAATTAAATTACAAATAGATATTTAAAGCAAAAATTATTTTTTAATAGTTTAAATTAATATCAAACAGATTCACAAAGTGGTACCTGTGTGTATATAATTTGGAGTCCCGCTGTTATCATTTGCACAAGAAATAGAAGGTAGAGAGAGACAACATCAATTTGGAGGTGATGATACTCTTCGTCTGATAGCACAGGTTCACCGGTAGTGAGGTGAAATTTGACATGTAGTGCATGTGCGGCACTCTGTCTGGTCTTGAAAGCTTCCACACGAGCAGATTGCTTTATCCAGCATTCTAAGATACCTCTCATACATTTGACAGTACTCTGACCCAATTCATGTGATTTACCACGGTCATCATCAATACGCCTGAAATTTTAGTATAAGTTTTAAATTAATCATATATTGTGAAAACTAAAGTTTTTAAAAGGTTGAATTTTAATGTACATATTGCTATCTTTTATGAGTACTTGGCTAAATCCTGTTACAATGAGATACAATAAATCTAAAAAGTGAACAGAACATAATCATATTAATGCATGTTTCAAATGTAATAAGTAAAAATAGATACCTGTAGGCTTGGTAAAGACCCCATACTGCAGCTGCACAGTAAATACTATCTCTTACACTTCCTACATGAAGATCTGAAGATAGAACTGGAAATAATCCAGTTATAGGACTTTGGAATCTTAGCAATTGCCTTTTTACTGGAAAAAATAATAAGAATAGGTTAGCAAGGATACCTTAATTAATAAATCACTAAAGGACTGCAACTGCTTCAAATGCTTGTTATAAAATTAATTATATGACATACCTATTGCATAGTAAATATCAAGTTGTCTGACTGTGTCCTCATAATTAGATATCTTGAGAAATTGTTGGGCATTGATATCATCTATGCTTCCTTGCCGGATCATTATGTCTGGGAACACCTAAAATAGCAGTTAACATTATCAAACACATAGGGACGTATTTTTTAAAGTTTTTACTCAATATGAATAACAAAAGAACATAAGTATCCGTAATTTATATTAGATACAACTAAAGCCTAATTTATAAAACTTTATTTAATTACTCAAACTTTATAATTATTGTCAAGTTGTCTATACATTTATGAAGAATCTACAATAATTAAGCAATATCTTTCGTTCTTCAACCTTATATTCAGTTTTTGTTTTATGATATTTGTAGCTGTGTACAATTTCAATTCAATTAAAAATGATTGTTTTGACTATTTGACATATTAACGTTAGTGTCCTTGATTTGACATAAGGACACTAGTGTCAAATGTCAAATCCGTTGTATAAAATATAGCGTTTTCAGAGGAAAAACATCGCCCAAATGTTGTAACTAATAATTTAAAATTGGTTTACTGCGCTTGTTTATCTAATAATTTGTTATTTTTCTTATTTTCTTTAAATTAAAATAAATGTTAAAAGTAATATTCCCGTTAGTTTTATATTCTGTAATGTGACTTCATTTGTGGTATGTTATTGATTTTGTCAATTTTTGTGATCCTTGTTTTTCCTGGGATTGTTGAAAAATAGTAAACAAAATTTTATTTGTACATTGTAATTGTATATAACTAAATTATATCTATCATAAACATATTTAAGATTTTATAAGAAAAGTTTTAGTGAAAGAAAATAAAAGAATATAAACAGGTTTGTCCTTTAGACAATAAGATAAGAGTTATGCGTAATATGTGCTGTTTTTAATTGAGATATGAGTTTTTAATAGCACGCTAAGTAGCTGATCACAAGTACTTGATATTAGTACAAAGCAAGCAGAATGAGTAACGAAAATAATCAAGCCCGTGACTACTCAGGTCACAACCGAGACACACAGGTTGGCCTTATAAATGGTCATTACCACTAACCACACTGAAATTTTTGTGCACTACACCACTAAATTCTTATTTTTTAGTTTTAATAATGGGATTCGGCTTGTGATTAACCATGAATATAATAATATTTAAAGTAATATTTAATTGTAATTTCTTTAGGTCTTAACATTTTTAGAATAAAATTGAATATGAATTGTGTGAAATAAATTATTAGAAACTACCATTTTAGTGCATAGAATCTATGAAAGTTCTTTGTAATATTTTGCTTTCAATTTTTTTTTTGGATTATATACAAAATATTTAAGTTCTTTGCTTATCATTAATTCTCTATATTGGAATACTTTTAATTTTTTGGTAGTATAACAGGACACATTTAATAAGAGTCTGTGGATGTCCCGAAATGTATTTGTGATAACTAACAATTGTGGTATTCTCTCAATACCATAATATTATTATTATTAATAATTTGATATATTAACATATAATTTGTTATAAAAAATATTATATTTATCTTATACTCTATTTTCTTATTATTTCAGTTGGATCTCTTTTCATTAATTGGAGGCAGCTGGCCCCCAGCTCCTCGTGAGCCTGAACAAGCCCAGTATGGGACATTGCCCAATAATTATAGATGCACTATGCAACGACCATCACAAAATGAAAGAATAAAATCTGTAAATCTTATTAATCACTTAGCTCCAGAAAAAAAGAGAAACAGAAATAATTTGACTCCAGCTGCCAAGTCTGTAAATCCTGAAGAAGTTCAACATTCAACCAAAATGGTTAATGAGCCTGAGAAAGTTGAAACAGGTATATTAGTAGGTGAGATGAATTGATTGAATATTTTATGTGCATAGACAGATTTTTTTATAAATTGGTTTGTTACTATGAGCAATGCAAGGGCCTTTTTTTCAAATTATGTAAAGACATCATTTTCACTCTATAGAGATCTTTGTTGGTAACATACTGTGGAACGAATAAAGCCTATGTGTTGTTCCAGGCTATGTTCTATATCTATGCCAAATTCAGCGAGATCTATGCAGCCATTCTGGAGATACTTTCAAACAAACATCCATCTATCCATCTAAACATTTGCATTTATAATATTAGTAAGATTAATCTTAAAACCAAACTATTTTGACCTAAAAACTTTTTCACATACTATATTTTTGTTAACATGTCGTTTAATTTAAGTATAACTTTAAGAGTACACATTATCTTCTGTTTACAAATCCAAATGACGTGTTTATTTATATCAATTCAGTGTACTTTGTATTAAAATCTGTTTGCAAATAATTACATAGATTTATTTCCGAAAAGAAGAAATATATTTTGTATTTGAGTACTGAGAATAAAGAAAAACATGAATCTCACCATTTTGAAGTAATTATAACTTCGTTAATGTATAGAAAATAATTCACATAACACTATTTCTTGTGTGTATTCACTTAAACACATTTTAACAAATATCTGTAATGATGTCAAATAGGACAATGTTTGTTCAACATTACGGACTGCATGCAGCTTTACACTATCTATTTATAGTAGACCAATTTCTAATTATAGTTGTAGAGGCGCAGTAGACGAGAGTTGTTTGGCATAAGTTCTAGTCGGCGAATACTATGGCCCATACGTATTATTATCAAGACATAGATATCAATGATATACCATTGTGTGTGCTACAATATGAAGATAGTATGTTATTTGTTACAATTTTTAACACGACGCAATAATCGATTATTAAATTCTCGCTAGACTTACGTAGAAATACGTTGTTTATCCGTGACATGGTACTAATCATGAAATCAATGTTCGATTTTAACGCTTTATTTGTACCGAAATCTGTTATCTAGGCAGTTTTTGTTTTAATTTTTTTGATAACTAGCGGAATTCGGAGCGGGTTTATTCTATCTTTTAAATATTCGATAGTTTTATACGTTACGTATTTAACGTTAGTTGATTAATCAAAAATTTGGGTTAAATCAGCATTAAATATTAAACATGGTTTTAGATGTGCCCGGCGGCGATGCACCCGAAGAGTTGTACGATTCCCCAGCGCTGGGGTCGCCGCGCACGGCGCAACCAAAATCGCCGGTGCACGTTCCGGAAGACATCGGCGTGGGTTCGCTAGTGGAGGTCGCCACTGATGTTGATCAACATTACTACGGCGTCGTCAGATGGATCGGAATTATTGATGGTATGTTATTATTTAATACAGTACATATTGAAATACCAACAGAAACTTATCAATTATATAAACAAAAGACTCTGCGACGTGATACCAAATTATGATAAAATGTTTTAACAATTTTTCAAGTCATACAGACACTAAGGCCTACTTAATACATATTTGTAAAAAAAAACAAATTGCGAGGCAAAAATTAAAAATTTTAATAATCAGACACGGCGACGGCTGGCGTGGAGCTGGAGGAGAGCGTGTGCGGGCTGGGCGACGGCAGCCGCGGTGGGGCGAAGCTGTTCTCGTGCGCGCCGGGCCGCGCGCTGTTTGTTCCGCTGCCGTTGTGCCGGCGAGACGCGCGCTTCCGCGACACCCCGCCTCCGGACCGCGCCGATATGCATCAAGCTCAGGGCTACGATCAGGTCTTTATTTCAGTCTTTGTCTTTTTTGCCTGCTACTGTTTGCTCAATCTCTGTTGGAATGAACAAGCGTAATTACAAGTTTTCTTAACATTTAATTAATTAACTTTTGATGCTGCATGGACCTACACTTGACAAATATTTTTATTTAATACTGTATAAATATAATATTACTGGCGTTCGCTAAATGTGCTAATCATGTAAAACTTGTATTGTTTGCCCTGTTCAGCCGGACTGTCCTATCGTGACTGGTGTGGTGCCGCCGCTGAGCTCGCTGGGTACCATCGCGGGCAAGAACCGCGGTATTCAGGGCCACCACAACTCCTGCTACCTGGACGCCACCCTCTTCGCAATGTTTACATTTACTAGCGTTTTTGACGCACTGCTCTATAGACCTCCAGAGCCGGAGGTAAGTGATAAATTGTATTTTAAAAGATAAAAATAATCACTAGACGCTGACTACATTTAAACGTGTTAATTTTTATCGGTAGTTGTTAGATGAAGAAAGATATGTTGTAGGACTCCCCGCACTACTCGGAGGTGCAGCGCGTGCTGCGGGAGGAGGTGGTGAACCCGCTGCGGCGACACGGCTACGTGCGCGCCGACCGCGTCATGAAGCTGCGCACGCTGCTCGAGCGCCTCTCCGACGTGCCCGGACTCACCTCCGAAGAGAAGGTGCACTTACAGGGTGTTTTACCGTTGGTCCCATTGAGTCCATATCGTTGGTCCCATTGAGTCCATATCGTTGGTCCAACGGGCAAAATACCATTAACAGAATCCTGACTGTTGTTAGTTATTGCCCCATAGTCCTTCAACAATCGACTACTCTGAGTATCTCATACAATTATTTTAAATGCCAAGACTATTTCAGCTTCGTTCACTCTTGTCTGGTCAATCCACAAATTATTATAATATTTTCTGCCTTTTGGTCACCCTTCCCATAATGGGTCATTATACCCATGTCAAAATATACCAGTTCTTCAGTAATAACCTAACTGCACTTTCTAATATTAAATTTTTAAAAATTTTTAGGACCCGGAAGAATTTTTGAATGGCTTAGTAGCGCAAATATTAAGAGCTGAACCATTCCTCAAACTGTCTTCGGGACAGGAGTCGTACTGTTATCAAGTGTTTGTGGAAAGAGACAGGAAGGTGACGTTCCCCAGCGTGCAGTGTCTCGTGGAACAGTCCTTCGCAACATCAGGCGTTAAACTCTCTGAGGTAAACTTATTTTACTTATAACTTTGACTTTTTGAAATATAAATATTTAATTAAATTTATAAACAAAATGAGTGGATTGTTTGTTACAGGTTCCTTCAACTTTAATAATACAAATGCCTCGATTTGGTAAACAATATAAATCATATGAACGTGTGCTGCCAACACCACATCTAGATATCACTGATCTTATTGAAGGATGTAAGTATGATTCAACTATAAACAAATTTATTCCTAAAAATATTATCACCAGACAGACAAAATATAAAGATATGCGTACTTTTATTATTCACAGGCCTATTTTTTGATAAGTAACCACTTAACTCTATACATATCCGCTGGACGAGTTGTTGCTAGGAAATGACAACTTTACAGTAGTTACAATGTCACAAGATACTTGTCCGTCATATCGTTTTTTTTTTATTTAATTCTCCATGTAGGTGTTATATGATTACGAATAGTCGCACAATAGTGTGTGATGTATTGTGTCAGTGCCGCAGCAGTGCGTGCTGTGCGGCGCGCTGGCGACGTGGCAGTGCGGCCCGTGTCAGCGCAACTGCGAAATGGACGGCAGCACGCTCTGCGACAGGTGTCTGCGTCTCTCACATCCAACCACACCGCGGCACAAGGTATGCAACTTTCACCGCAACAAAGAATACTACACCCCGTAAAAATACAACGATATAGAGGTTTTCAAATATCTTGGCATCTCAGAAAACCGTACGAGTTGCTGCGAACAACACAGATATAGCAATACAAACGCGCAGATGACCTTGAGCGGGCAAAATATTTGAAAAAACCTATAATATGGTCGTCTGCTATTTCTATAAGTAATGTGAAATATAAACTAAAGCGGCCGATTGTTTTATAGAAATAGCATTAGTATTCGTGAAAATTGACTTTAAAATATCATTAATGTATGAAACTTGATAAAAGCCTTACACGGGGAATCGTTCAAAATGATTATATATTTACTGTTTTCATATTTTCTTTTAGTATTGTGGATGTTCAAGTACGATGGTTCTGCGAAATAAAAAACATTTTCGTTTCTTAGGCGTCTCCACTAAAAATTTGCGAGGATATGCTCGATACTCCAGAACCGTTTGACGGACCGAGAGTGTTCATGGAGCTGTTTGCGGTCCTGTGCATCGAGACCAGCCACTACGTAGCGTTTGTCAAGACTGGGGTCGGTCATGACGCCCCTTGGTGCTTCTTTGATTCCATGGCTGACAGAAAAGGTCAGTTTTTATAGTGCGAGTTTTCTCTTAAAGCTAAAACATGCGATAAACATAGTGCCAACATTTGGATGTATCTGTTTTAACTGCTACTTAGGGGGGGTTATGGCTAGTGACATAAGGTCCATATAATGTGGTGTTGCAGGTGAACGCAACGGGTACAACATCCCGGAGATCGTGCCGCTGCCGGAGCTGGGGGCGTGCCTGGCACGCGAGGGGGCGTGCGAGCGCCAGCTGCCCGCATATTCCAAGCGGCTACTCTCTGACGCCTACATGTGCTTCTATCGGAACCACGACGTCGCCATGTACCGTTAGCACAGCTAACTCCGCATTGCTAACTCGCACCACTGAAATATACACGTGTTCTTCCGAGGTTTGGATAGCTTCACATAAACTAAATCTATGGGCTATACCAATGCTTAAGTTTGAGACAAATCTCGAATTATTGATTGGAATATAAAGGACATACCACCGATAAAATTTGAACAAAATCTCACTTTAATATACAGGGAACGCAATTTTTTATGTTTGAAAATCCAATGTTTTTTCTCGATTGTGGACATCCTGGGTTTATTTATATTTAACCATAGAAGGCAGGCAGCATCCATACTTGTACAGATTATTGACCTTAGATTTAAAATCAACATAGGTTTTGGACTCAGAAACCCACGGTTAAATGTTTTGCATTTACAAAACAGTTACTGTTTAGCTTTATACCAAAAAAAACCTTACTCTTAATACTTGCAACATGTTTACTATCATCAAATAGAATTGTTCACTGTAGAACTTTATTCGTTAATCTTATACATTATATTCTACTACTATTAGTTTGCTGTTGTCTTTATAATCTTTCGATAACTTAGTTTTAATATTGATGTAACCATAAAGATTAGTATTATTTGTATGAAAATATTGTGACCATAATGAAAAAATATATTATGGAGTTAGTTTTATAAAGACAAAAATTCGTTGACTTGGAGTTATTAAAAGAAAGTATTTAAAATGATTTATAAATATATTTATTTCACTAGTGTAGATGTATAATAAATAATATATTAATCTTTATTTAAAAAAAAATCGTCACAAACTGTTTGGCTAAATTAACTGTTTACTTTTAATTACTGTAAACCAGTAGTTTACCAGGTTTACATCATAAAGATTTGAAGCTTATTTTATCAATTACTGTACAGTATTTTAAAAAAATTAAATAAATATAGCTATAGTTAAACCATTTGTACCGTTAAACATATATTATTTATCTCCTATTTTATCTAAAACAGAATATTCTTCTAGGTCATTACATTTTATTTGTCATAGACTGAAAATCAAAGTAGTATCTATTAAGTCATAAAAACTAACATTCGTAGATGCTTTATATATAAAATAAAGCATTTGAAATTAAAATTTAATGCATTTTTCTTACACTGTCCTTAGTAGTAGAGAAGGTGAAGCGAGGATTTTGGGATTTATTCAAATATGACAGTTAAATATAAGAGGGGTAATCTTGCATTCTATTAAGTACTCCCATCAAACAGAATTCTCGCCTGCCCTACTATAATACTACTTTATACTCTGCAATAACCTATAATGTACTCAGGCACTCTTATGTTTTACTACGGGTTTTGTCTACAATGACACTTTTATTTAAACATATTGTCATCTCTCATATTCTCTTTGAAAATACAAAGACAACAATATGTCTGTTTTCGTTTTTTAATGAGAGCATCATAACTCTTCACGGTTTACCTCTAGACTTAATGTACAGTTGCACTCAAACTTAGGTTGTGGTACATGAGTCATACCTTCACGAATGGTCACTTCACTTGATATTCTCTTGCTCCATTCCTGAAATAAAGTAATAAAAGTTACTCATCTTATGTATGTTACACTTGAAACACTACATTCAGTTGGTAATAAGCACAAAAAGGCATATACTTACAGAGAATAATAATGCATGATAGCATATAATATGATGAGGTAGTAAGTTTTCTTCTGCAAATAGTCTTCCATTCTTAGCTATATTGTGAGCCTTATCATCATTTTTAAGTGCCCAATGTATCTTTTCAACTAAATCACTCAAGTCCCGTGCTACAGGCACGTAGTGTTCCCATTCACGAAGTTGACTATAAAAATGTTCGTAATATGGAGACTCCTGTTTCAAAACCATTCCACCTCCGGATAGAAGGTAAGGAAATCTATATGCTGCTACAGTTCCATCAATATTTATTTGATATTTGTACTACAACAATAACAAATTTAATTAATAGTATGTATTTATAATTTGTAACTTTTGAGTTAAAATTAATGATAGCTACCCTGGAAAAAAAGTATGGAGCAAAAAACAACTTACATCAAAAAACTTGAAGAATGACACATGTGGTTGTTTAGGGCCATACTGAGCTTCCTTTTCTCGATAAAAGAAGAAATTCGTAAGAGACACATTGAATAATTCAGGATTCTCTCGTGCAATGTCAATTAATTTTAGTCGCTCAGCTCTTGAGTCTCGTCCGCGCCAAAACACCATGGGCTTACGATCTTCCCACTTCTTTTCTACATTCCCTTGCACTGATAATGTGTCAAGAGTAACTCTGCATATAAACAATAAGAATTATAATAATGGCACATAGACAAAAATAAAGAAAGAACTGATTTAAATACCTTCCCATATTTTCTAATGCTGATTCAGTTATGTCATAAGTAGGCATTACAATATCCATAGTATCAACACTACCACACCATGAGAACATAGGAAGTGGCTCTGAGTCTTTATGTATCAATGGCCAATCACCTAAATTAATAACCAATTCCATGTCAGGTAACACAACCTTTCTTGTAAGAGATAAGAGGATATTGTCAGAAAACATATTAAATCCAATATGCTTGCCATAACAATCCCTGTATATTTGATTGTTCTTTATAACATAATGACAGAAACTAGTGCTTTCAGGTTTGTGATATTTATCTACAATCATTTTGACTTGTTTCTGCATATCTTGGTTGTTAAATGGTTTCAAGTCTTGTATAATACTTGCATATGAGGATGGACATTCATAGTTATTTAACCACAAATTTAAGTCTTTTTGGGGACAATCACATTGGTCTGCTTGAATAGGACCTGAAATAAATTGATTTTATTAAGTAAAAAAAGTCAATACCAGTTTTATAAATGTACTTGTCTATAAAAATACCTTCTAATGTCAATGGATAGTCATTTATGGGTTTGCTCTTGTAATAAATGCTAACTTTAAGATCCAAACATGTTTCATAAACCTTGTATCTAACTATAAAGCTGCCATCCTTCCTGTCAAGTGTGTTAACCCAAACACGGCAAAAGTTGTTTTTCACTGATCTTCCTTTTATCTCCACTGCAAAATTCTTTCCAAACTCTGGTGTATAACTGGAATGTAATATATTTTTATTGAAACCTTAATACAAAACTATATTCTTACCTCATTCATTGAAAAAATTAAGATAAGAGTTATATTTATTATGTATGGATGTTGTGCCAGTGGAAATCCACCATAACCTGTAAAATATATTTTCCTTCCAAACATCAGGTAAATTGTTGCATTTAACAGTTTTTGTGTTGCATTTGTAAATATTTTTTTCTATATCTTGGGGATCATTCATTACTTATATTATATGCAGAAAATATTTTAAAGTAGCTTAGATAAACAGAATTGTTTAGATCTTTTACTATATACACAAAGACATTACGTATTAATATAATCATTGCTTATTTTACATTGACATTGTGGTTTTGTAATCATTTCACTTACGTTTCTTCATTAAAAGAAGTAAAACTAACAATGAAATATCTAGCCGGCATCACAATATCTCTAGGGTGTAAACCCGGCCCAGTTAATGCTACCTCAAATGCACTAGATAAATGTATTATCATGACAAAATATTTCCAAATCATATATTTCATTTTAATATAAATCAGCGATAATAAAGAAAAATGAAAGAATCTGAAAGTATTTGGTTAGATTTGATAACGGATTTATTTGTTTTGTTGCAATATTAGAGTAAGAGTTCATCGACTTGTCAAATCAATGATAACCAAAGAGTATAATAAGTATACTATAACTTTATTTGTGACTGTCTCATGATAACCAGTTGGTAATGAAATTTTGAACTGGTAACATTTTGATGCTGTCAAAATTTTGTCTATGATTTGAAATCCTGTGTTGCAAACGTACGCAATTTCTTGCCAATTAGGCTACTCGGGATGGAAATCGGCGATATAAAGATCTTGATGACGACAGGTCACCTTTTAGGCTAATTGAAGGACAATGAGATTAGCACCTAAATGAAAAAATCACGCATTCACTCGTGCTGGTCCCCATTCTATGATTATTATAAATAGAAGTGTAAAAAAATAATTCCAATACATACTACCAATATAGCAGTTTCAGAGGCGTTGAAGTAGAAAATCTTGCTTGCTTTTATTTGTAACTCTAATTTAAGACAAAGACTTTCTAATAATAAAAAACTGTGCTTTTACTTTTCTACAGCGAATTTTAGTACCTCAGCTCTGGTTACTTAAGCTGTGAAAAAGGGCGATATCTTGTTCTTGTTGTTGGCAACACTGTTTTTTGTTTTTTTTCAATAGGATCAAAAAAAAAGGAAACTAATTTTGTAGGTTATATTTCGCTCTTAAATCTGCAATTATATATTCAGACTATGAATATATAATTAATCTTCATTAAAAAGAATTTAATCTTTAAGCCTATAATGGCTACTTCTAATATGAAAATATTGTGCTCGACCCTTAGCAGGTTAAGGTAAATAGACTAGTATAATCTCAAAGTACTTTTTATAAGTTTTATTTATATAAATTAACTTGATAAAATGTATGTTACAGAGTTGACTATATTCCTATAAGACAAAATGCTTTTTATAAACCACCAAAATATAGACCTCCACATTGGTTTGTACCTAAAGAGAGAGTGGTAAGATTATGTTAACAATATTTTTTCATAAATTAAAGTTTAAGAATTGCTTCCAGCATTACTACAATTTATTGTATTTTAACAGATGAGTGAAGATTTTCTAACACAAGAAAATAGAGATTTTATTGAAGAAATAATACAAGATAAACGTAATTCTCAAATTGCACTAGAATCCCCTTTAGCTCATGCAGACCAGCAAACAATTGAGTGGAATCCTTTTACACGAAGAGTTGGTTTAATCGCGCGAAAAATTGGTAACTATCCACTATGGTCAAAAGAAGGAAAGAAATATCAAACAACTCTTTTGCAGGTGACAAAACATTTTAATTACTAACTTCTAGTAAATCTTCTGGAAAACGTGTATATTCTTATTCCTTCAACATCACCTACATTTTCTCTCTAACATGTTATTTAAATTTGACTTGCCACATGGATGTATTTACTTTGTTTCCCCAATATTCTGTAATTAAAATAACATAGTTTATAATCCTGATAATGTTTTTTAATACTTTTATTAACTTTCAGGTAGTTGATAATCATGTTATAAAGTATGTACCTCCTGAGCAATTTAATCCCATGAAAACAACAAAAGTACAGTGGAAAGAAAAGAAAACATTAGGGTGTCTTTTAGTAGGGTCAGAAACTGTAGATCCCAGCACAGTCACCAAAGAATACTCTGGCATATTTAACAGTGTTGGAATGTTGCCAAAGCGACATCTATTTAGATTCATGGTTTCGCCACATGCAGCTTTACCAACTGGCACACCTTTGTTTGCTACACATTTTAGAGTTGGAGATCATATTGATGTTAGAGCTAAAACGTTAGTATGTTTTTTATGCAGTTGTAATATATTTTATAATGTTATATTATACGTAAGTCTATTACTAATGATTTTTAAAACTTTTTAAAATTATAGCATGGACAGAGGATTTCAAGGTGTAATGAAGAGATGGGGATTTAGTGGTATGCCTGCATCTCATGGTGTTACAAAAACACACAGAAGACCAGGTAATATAGGTGGTGGTGGAGAAAAGGCCAGGGTATGGCCTGGTACTAAAATGCCTGGTCACATGGGGAACAGGTGTGTATAAATATTTTCAACCACCTTGAAATGAAATATTTTTCTTGAAATTAAATATAATGACTGAATTTATAACTAAAATCATACATATATTTTTAGGTGGAGAACATTAAGGGGTGTGAAAATACTTCGTATAAACACAAAATATAACATTCTTTGGACATTGGGAGTTGCGATCCCTGGGGAAACAGGAGCTGTATGTTATTTATATGATACTATACTACCTCTGAAAAAACTTAAAACTGCACCACCATTTCCTACCCACCCAGCCAGTGATGACCTTCCATTAGAATACTATGATGAGTCTATACATCCATTTGAAGGAGAAACAATCTTATTTGATGAAGTGTAATTTATATTTATTCTTATAATAAAGTAGAAATACATATTTGCTTTTTATTTTAATTTCAAATAATTAAAAAAGTATGTAATTGAATTTGATATTGTCTGGAACTTGCTATGAAATTTGCCTATCTCACTAATAATTTCTATAAAATTCCTTTGTTTAAAGGTTATGAATTATAAACACCAATTTTTCCACAATCCCAGTCGTAAAACACCAATGAATATAAATAAAACAGCCTTTGAATAAGAAAATCATTTAATATTACAATCACTTAACTACTTATTAACTATAGACTATCTAAATTTTGATTTATAATACTTGTTCTACTTTTTTAAAATTTCATTGGGATATATTTGTTATGACTTCAAATTCAAATTAAACAATAATAAAACTTACAAAAGCTGTAATATCGAAGCAAATAAAATAAATATCTGATTATGTCCAGCTATCCAGCTAATTGCTTACTTCTAATTCACACATAATATTAGTGTGAAATAAAGAAATGTATTTTGATTATTCACAGTATTTGAGCAGTAATTCTTTAAACACAAAGCTTAACATTTAGTTTACTCCTACTTAATTAAATCTATTGCTGGTTGGGAGGTTGAAAACCATAGCCCGGGTATGGCTGCGGTGCACCAGAGGGTGGAGCTCCAGGTGCTGGTGCCCGAGCATAAGGATATGGAGATGGAGGATATTGAGAAGGAGGATAACCTTGTTGATAAGCATGCGGAGGATACGCCCCACCACTGGGCGGATAATTCTGTGGATTCTGAGGGTATGTTGATTGAGGTGGGGGTGCAGTTGACACTGAGGGTGCAGGACTGCCGGGTTGAGAAGAGGGATTAGAATATGGTGGTTGTGTAGCTGGAGGATAAGGCGATGGCTGCCCAGAAGGTGGATACTGTTGCCCAGGTGGACCACCTTGAGATTGTACCCCAGAAGCAACAGTTGAAGGAGGGGCATTGTTTCCATGAGAACTGGAATTATAAGTCGGCGATTGTGCTGACGGAGATCCATAGCCTGTACTTGTTGGATTTTGCGATGTATATCCACTAGGCGGTGGCTGAGGGGAACGGTTCGGTTGAGAAATTGGAGTGGAACTATATGCAGAAGTTGGTGTAGTGTTAGGAAATGGTTGAGATTGATATGGCTGAGGTTGGGCAGATGTTGAGTTGTAAGTGCTGACACCAACATTCGGATAATTAGCACCTGACTGAGGAGGTGGATATGCAGAATTGCCTGTATAAACAGGCTGACTTGCACCACGAACAGGGTATGGTGAGCCTGAAGCAGCAGGACTTCCAGGGGGAGGTGCATACGGCTGTTGAGCAGTTGATGGTGGATATCCTGGACCTGGATGAGTAGATGGTGGATAATTGCTAGGTGTTGTGGTGATGGGTGGACCATAAGTAGAATTAGGAGCATATCCTTGGGGCCCTTGTTGTGATGGATTTGGTGGTCCATAACCTTGACTGGGAGGACCATATCCACTTTGGGGAGGACCATATCCACTTGGGGCACCTTGATATTGACCCTGATACTGATTCTGTGGATATGGCCTTTGTCCATAAGACTGTGTTGGCCTAGTTGGTGCTGTGGAAACTCCTGAAGGTGGTCTATATGCTTGTTGCGGTGATCCTGGCACTTCTGCAGCACTTGATGGGGTATTCATTGGTCCTTGTGGTACATTACCAGCAGCAAGTTGGTGTGGTGGCTGAAGCATTGAAAGAATAAAATTACACACTCAATGTCCACTGTTGAAATAAGGCTTCAAAATTTGCCATCACAATTTGTAATTTAAAAAATATTAGCAATTTAGTTGAATATCACTATGGGAATTGATTATGATTTTAACATGCCAAGACAATGGAAAATAGTTTAAAAATTTGTGTATTGGTTCTGATACAAAATAACAAGATCTTAAGATCAATCTGAAAATTGACTCAAATCACTTTCTTTCGAAGAAATTGTAAAACTGGACCATCTTAGTAAATTAAGATTTTAGAATTTATTTACAATACTTGATTGATGGTTAAATTAGTATTAAGTACCAAATTTGCTATAAAGGTGAAGAACAACAATTTTATTCATTAAACTCATTAACTAAAAATTATTTTTCTAAACTTGATTACATAGTAAAATTAAACCAAAAGGACAGATTACCATATGGTACTTTAAGGAATTGGATATTTTTTTAATTTTATCTACAAAGTTATAAATTTGTTAATGTTTCTAGTCATTCAGTTAGCCTTCTAGATTTATAGCTATCCCAAATTATAAATTCAAACAAGTTAAAGCAAAATATAAATCATAAAACGAGAAATATACCCTTCCTTAATGTGTAACAAAGTAGATTTAATAGTTTTAGTCAAAATTATAGAGTATTTTAGAACTAGCAGATACTGAGTGACAAAATTAGAGATGTGCAAAATTATATTTGTCTACATACATTCAGATATTAATTTATGTTGTATAACGAGATGCAGTTTCATATATGTATGGTATTAAAAATAGCATGCTACTAAAACCCTTGCTCAGTGCTCGCGATACGATCTTTTCAGCTATATATAAAAGAGTATTTCTTGATCCGCCCAACAGGAAACACTCTATAAAAACAAGTCGACTGTAATTCAATCAATTATTTACCGGTAAAATTGCTTGTATGTTTTGATTAGCGTCAGCTACTGATGCCAAATAAACTAAGTTCCTGTGTAGCACTTGCTGGTACTGGTGACATTCCATTAATTGGCCTTTTGCTTGATACTCTTGAATTGTTTGAATTAAATGAGCGTTTTCATCTAACATTTTCTGAATTTGAGCAGGAGTCAGAGGTGGTCTATTTCCCCTTGGCGCAAATGCCACGGACATTTTGTTTAGATTTAATATGAGAAATAATCGGAAGCAATATAAATTATTGTGACAATGATCACGAAAATTTTAAAAAAGTGGTCTATAGCTTATTTAGACTTTTGTTTAACATAAATTCCAAATTACAACACAAATCCAAATCACTGGATAACTTAACAAAGCGTTAGCAACCATAAACAATTTGAATTTGATTATTATAGATTTTAAGACAAATACAGATTAAATATAAATGGAGCCCACCATAGTCTAAGTAAAATTAATTACTGAGGTGGTCATCGTTTTTACTCTGCTAGACATTGCAGGGATTTTGGAAGATTCAGGGAACTAAGGATCCCGATGTTGAATAGATAAATTGCTTTGAACATATCCAATCCACTACATAGGAATTGTATTAATATTACGACGTATTTTCAGCATTTTCTGGACTCTGGCTTGGAAGATATTTAAATAGCTAAGAACATGGGCAAATTTGCCATTTTTGAGTTGGTCACACTGGACTTTACATGAAAACAGCCTATGTAAATAGTTTAATAAACAAAACATCTTCACTCTCTAATTCAGTAAAGTATTCATAGATAAGGTACATTTGTACTTCATATGTGAGTTCATTACAAAAAGTAAATATTCTTTTAAACTGTTTATTTTTTAATTAAAATTCAATCAAGATTCGTAGCAATGAAATGTATATCAAGCAAAATAATAAGCCAAAATACAAAAAAATACCTATTGTATGTTAATCAAATGTATAAACATTATATTCAGTATGTATAGATGACATCTGCAAAGTAGACTTTAGACTTATCAATTTCACTTAGATAAAACAACGAATTTTGGGGTAACTATGGCTCTTAAAGGTGTAAAAGTAATTGAGATGATGGGGTTAGCTCCAGGTCCTCTATGTGGAACTATTCTTGCTGATTTTGGTGCGTCAGTTACAGTTATTCAAAAGGTCAGTAAAAAACTAATTTTATTACTGTCTAAAGATATCACAATCCTGAAGATCGTTATCTACTTAAAGCTAGGCCAATTCAGAATTATTTGATTTTATGTTTTAGTTATATTTCTTCTATTCTGAAATATAAAAGTTAGACAGCATTCTCCCTTTATTGTACTGCACTTTAATTAAATCAAGCACAAGCTGTTCTTTTGAATTTAATTCATAAATAATAATATTAATATTTAAAAATGTGAGAAGAATAATGTGCAAATAAAAAAGTAAAAAAATTTACTGTTAACAGATTGATAGCATAGCCAACATGGTGGATGTTATGTCAAATGGGAAAAAAACTATTAAAATAAATCTCAAGACCAATGAAGGTGTTCAAGTTTTCACCAAGATGTGTACTTCTTCAGATGTTCTGATTGATACTTATAGACCTGGAGTTATGGAAAAATTAGGATTGGGCCCAGAATCATTATCACAAATCAATCCAAAGTTGATATTTGCTAGATTATCTGGCTATGGACAGAAAGGGTATTATAAGAATAAAGGTGGCCATGATATAAATTATGTTGCTATGTCAGGACTGCTTTCCTTATTTCAAAAAAATAATGAACCACCATTTATACCACTTAATTTAGTTGCTGATTTTGCTGGTGGTAGTTTAATGTGTGTTCTTGGTATACTTATGGCACTCTTAGAAAGAAGTAACTCTGGCAAAGGACAAGTTGTTGATTGCAGTATGACGGAGGGAGCTGCTTATTTAGGAACATGGGTGTTTAAATCAAGAAAATTACCAATTTGGCAAGGAGAACCTGGAACAAATCTTTTAGATGGTGGGGCACCATTCTATGCAACTTATAGAACAAAAGACAATAAATTTATGTCTGTTGGTGCAATAGAACCTCAATTTTATTCTAACTTATTACAGGGGTTAAATTTGTCTGAGGATGATTTGCCAGATGACAATAATGAGCGAAAGGAAAAATTTCAAGAGGTGTTTTTGAGAAAAACTCAAGAGGAATGGAGTAAAATTTTTGATAAACTTGATGCTTGTGTAACCCCTGTCCTTGACATGAAAGCTGTGGATACACATGAGTGCAACAAATCACGAGAGTCATTTTACAAAGACAGTGACAATTTTATTGTACCAGAACCAGCACCAAAATTGTCAGCAACTCCAGGATATTCCTCAGGTAAAAAAGCTCAGCCCAAAGGTGATGAAAATGCAATCGAAATACTTCAAGAGCTGGGTTATAAAGAAAATGAAATTAATGAGTTGGTCAACATGGGCATAGTTAAAGCTAAACTGTGATTTAAATAATAATTTTAATACTTAATTCAGTAATACTTTAATTGTTTTAATAATATCTTCTACATTGTTTTTCAAACTTGGTATAAGGAAGTCATTTTGATATAAGGGATGTTGTTGTATTTTATATAATAATTTTATTAAAATATGTAAATCAAACTTCAAATGATTTATTCCAATAGTAAAATTATTAAAACTATATAGTTTTGCACCATGATATTGCTTGATTCTTTTATCACCTATGTGTATGATTAAATTGATAAATTCTATATAATCCATACCAAATACAGATTTTAGTATCAGTTGACATTGAGTAATAAATTCAGGGGTATTTCTGAATTCTTCAATTTCTTTTTCTACAGAGAACAAATTACTTTTAAGTTCTTCCCAAACTAGTTCTATATTACTGGCATTAATAAAGTTATGATTAATTGATATTGTATCCAGAGTATTTTCAACTTGATGATGCCAACCTGTAGGTACAAAAATTGCATCACCTTTTTCTTGAATCACATCAAAATACTTTACATCCGGATATGTTTTTGGATTAAATAATAGTGGTAAGTTGCCAAAGTTATCCTTAAGTTTGTTTTCTTCACCTGGAGGAAACAAAGTCCATTTCTTTCTGCCTACTACATTTACTGACCAGCTGTATGATGAATAAACATCGCAATGCAGAGGAGTCCTGGAAAAAAAAATTATGTTTCTGGGTAATTTTCTTTTTAAATAGGAGCTTTTGCTATTTATTAAAACCTAGTTGGGACCTTCCATTGAACATAGTTTGCATTGGAGTGTGATCCATTCTATCCTGTTACTCACTCTTGCATGTGCAAAATGTGATGTGCTTTAGAACATGTCTTTATTGAATTGGTAAAAACAAAGTTTACTTAAAAACATCCAAATAATTACTACATTTATAAATTACACACATACCAAGATCCTTCTGGTCCAATGTATACAAACATAAAATCATCGTCCTTATTATCTTGTGAATATTCATTAAGCCAGTCAGATGCAAAGATTTTAGGTACTTCATAAAACATATCATCTGGTTTTATTCTTCTTAAATGCCAATCTTTAAGATACAAGAGCTTATCTCTCTGACTATTTTCCAAATAAGACATGAAGTCTTGAACTTTCATGTATTGCTTGCAGTGTGCGTTATAATTAACTTTACAGCAGTCTGCCACAGGAGCTTCTAAGTCTCCATATTCTGTAGTAAAATGCTCATAATTAATACCTCCATTTTTTATCCAATTCTTGGAACAATTCCAATCTAAGCTTACATTTTTAATAACGCACGGTAAATTATTCATAATAAAATTCTCAAAAAAATAATCGTATGACAAATTACAACCATCCACAACTGATATTGTACAATTTCTATATTCATGTTTTGGAATACATTTATGCTCGAAATCGATTTCAATTTCAACCATTATATTTCAAAGTAAAACGACAATATAATTTGTATATGAATATTAAACAATACTGTAATAAAATTCAGATAATGTATTGTTTGTTTTTCTTTGCTCAGCAGCGAGCAGGGCAATAATCAGCTGTCATTTGTCAAAGTCATATCTAAAATCCAACAGACTTGAGGAATGCCAAAAGAAAATTGAAAAATGAACCCAAAAGAACCTTTAATTGCTTAAATAATACAATAACAAACGATAAATGCTTTTGTTTTTTTTTTGTCTTTAATATTTTAATAGTGTTAGATCTATTTGCAAGAAAAACCTTCCTATAATACACAACTAAACAATTTTTTAACTTGGTTCGGTAGAATCTACGTTTTCAACACAAGCTAATGTTATAATCTGTGCAAGGATGGCGATGCTTGGGAAGTAATACGTTCCGCCGAGTTCCAACAAAAAATATGTTGTTCGCGTAATTTGTTCATTTAAAATAAAGTTTTATTATATCGTTCGTGTTAGTAAAATTTCTATGATAAATTCAACATTTTGAAACATTTAATTCCGATTATTATCATGCGTCAGTGTAAAATTTATGAATTTTCTCCTGCACTCTGTCTTGGCGGCAACAATACGATGAATATCAACAAAGATATTGCTCTTATAGGAAACTTATTAGTTCATTAGTGTTAGTGGGAATTAAAGTTACAGATACAATTTTGAATTAGATTACAGCTTTATTTATTTTTTTATTTTACTGTGTACCTACTATTGATCATTTATACAAAATACACGATGAATGATGTCCGTGACAAAGTGTCTGCCGGTTCCTCAACGTGGGAGGGTGGCGTTACGCACGGTGAACCACCACCTGAAGCGCAGTCGTCGCCAAGCGCTGGCGGAGAAACTCCTCAAACTCCTGGAGCGCCGGTCCCGTTAGCCCAGCATCTCGCTGCAGATTTGCATCCAGACCTCATACAACAGGGATGGCGAAAGTATTGGTCTAAACGAGAGAATAGGCCATATTTTTGGAATAAAATATCAGGAGAATCCATGTGGGAATTGCCAGCAGTAAAAAGAGATTTTGATCCAATTACAGACCCCTTAGGGATATGCCACACTGGCCCACCTCCTGCTGGCAGTGTCACACCGAGTGCTAGCAAACGGCGACCTTCTGAGGATAATGGCCCTCCACCAAAGAAGTTTGTTTTAGCTGGTCCTTGGGATATAGAAGTACCAACAAATGTTGTAATATATGAACGTCCACCGACTATATGTCCGCATCCCCATCCTGAAATAGAGGGATTTAGATTCACTTTAGCAAATAAACTGAGGCAATGTTATCAAGAGCTGTGTCACACAAGAGAAAGCATAGATGCACCAAAGGATTCATTTAATCGTTGGTTAATGGAGAGAAAGGTAAATGATCAAGGTGGTTCAGATCCGCTGCTGCCTAGTCATTGCTTTCCTGAAATATCAAGATCTATGTATGAAGAAATAATGAATGATATACCTATAAAGCTGACACACACGAAATTTACGGGTGATGCACGAAAACAATTGTCTCGGTATGCTGAGGCAGCAAAGAAAATGATAGAGTCACGGAATGCATCACCGGAGAGCCGTAAAGTAGTAAAATGGAATGCAGAGGATACATTCCAATGGCTGCGGAGAACTGTTGGTGCTACATATGATGATTTTCAAGACAGATTGGCACATCTTAGAGTATGTCTTAAATCAATTTAAACTTTTATTTAATGTAGTCTTACAGTTGGCATTAATTTAAATTATAATTCATAGGAAGAATTTAGCAAATGAAATGGATTTAGAGAACTGTCATATTATTATTTAATTGAACTATGATATTCAAATAAAAAACAAGGTTCAAGTTTAATACTGCATACTAACAAACTTTCTCTTTTTTTTCTAGAGACAATGCCAACCTCATTTAGCCGAAACAGCAAAAGCATCAGTGGAAGGAATTTGCCTAAAAATATATCATTTATCAGCAGAATATGCAAGAAAAATTAGAGAAAAACATAGCTTTTTATTAAAAGAAAATGGAATTCAGGTACTATACAAAATATTAAAATGTTACACTATGTTAACACAATTGAGAGGCGTATAAAAAAAAATACACAAAAATGTTAAGTTAAAAAAATTATTTTTATTGGTGTGCTGTTTCAATTTAAAATTCTTAAGCTACATTTTTATTCAATACAATTTTATTGAATTCTTCTTAAAAAAACGTCAGATAAATTTACATGTGTAATTAAAAAGTATGCAAAGCAAATGATGGGCATCGAACTCAGACCTGCAGATAACGAGTGCTTATACTGAGCCTCCAATATTCGAGAGGGTGGAGCGAAGTAAGAGTGCGTGTGTGTTATTACAGGAGCTAACGGCACCACTGCAACAGGCGGCGCTTCGCAAGGTGTGGTGCTACCCGGTGCAGTGCGGCATCCCCGCGCCCCGCTCGCCCCTCGTCGAGCACTTCCTAGACCGCGACCAGGCGCTGCTGCGCTACCTCGGCGACACACAAATCATCAATGCCACATATCTACAGAAATTGGTAAATAAATAACATATAATATTCAAAGTATACTGTCCAGGATGTTTATTTCTTATTCATTTCAGTGAAATATCATGTTAATCTCAAAATGTAACAAGGTCAAATATTTTTATGCCAGAATGTGGCAAATGAACGGTAACTTGGTATTGCTAAAATATCGAATCGAACATTGCTCAAAGATTTATTTCAGTATATGAAAGGTGGCTTAGATTTTTTTAGTTTAACGTAAATTGTGAGAGAAGATGTAACAAAACCATGTTTGTTGCAGGAGTGCCTGTACAGATACAGCTGCTTTGACGACAAGAAGTTCGAGCAGTTTCTGTCGCGCGTGTGGTGCGTGCTACGGCGCTACGCGGCGTGGGTTGGTGCGGGCGGTGACGCGCATCTCACGCAGATGTCGCTGCCCGTGCCCGTGCTCGAGTGCCTGCATCGGTGCTTCGGAGTCACCTTTGAATGCTTCGCCAGCCCCCTTGACTGCTACTTCAGGCAGTACTGTTCAGCATTCGCAGATACAGACTCATACTTTGGCTCTAGGGGGTGAGTAAATCTTGATATTTTCATACAGTAGTATAAAAACTAAACTGTATCCTTTAAACATGATGTATTAAGTACTTGTTGGTTTTATAATTATCTACTGTGATTAAGTCAATTGTGCTTGTTAAATAGAAAAATAATTGTTTTGTTGAATCATCAATGTAATTTTTTTTTAATTAGTAATGATAATTAAGTTGACTTAATGCTATTTCCGATGCTGGGAATACCAATCATACATATAGTAACAGTATGCAATATTTGTGGTACAGTCCATTCCTGGAGCTGCGTCCAGTATCAGGGTCGCTGGTGGCGCACCCGCCGTACTGCGAGGAGCTGCTGGAGGCGGCGCTGCGGCACATGGAGCGCCTGCTGCAGGAGTCCGCGGAGCCGCTCAGCTTCGTGGTGGTTCTGCCCGAGTGGCCCGACAGACATACGCACGCACTGCACAAGCTGCAAGCCAGCCACTTCAAACGGAAACAGGTAAATGACAGCAAAAAACGGCCGCAGACACGTAGCAATAGATGTGCACGTACCCGTTCACAAAAGCGTGCGCGCTCGCACACAGATGAGTTTTATTTTACTTACTCCGCTGGCGCATCGACCCAAAGTGGGTCTTGGCCTCCGACACAAGTTTTATTTTATGTATATTTTAAAACGTAAAATAAGAAACGCGCGTCGCAATTTAATGAAAATACATTATCGACGCCGTCTCATTGTGATCTAATTTATTAACTACCGGTTTTTTTAAACTAGGCGGTGTAAATAATTTCAGGTCGTTATACCAGCTTTTGAACATGAATATCGTCATGGATTCCAACACGTCCTTCCAAAGTAAGTCAATCATCACTATACATATCACATTTTCAAAATGATCTCATCAAGACTCACAATATACCTAAATTACAGTAAATCTCTTTCTTAAAATAGCTCGATTTACTTCTTTAATTTTAACAAATAATACAGTAGAAATAATGTACCAGGAACGAGGTGTACTTTCGTTGGGGCGGTGGCACAGTGGTGGTGTGGCTGCAGAACGCTGCGGGGTTCGCGCGCTGGGGGCCCACAGAAGACCGCGTGGAAGCGCTGCTGGACGCGTGGCGGCCGCGCGCCAAGCTGCGCTCCCCGCCCCCACCAAACCCCACGCACCCCGCTAACTCCGCGCACCCCGCACACCCAACACACCCCGCACACCCCGCGCCGCCCCCCAACAACGACACCGACAACGCCAACGCCGCACCAGGCAACGCAACGCCCGCAGATAAACGCTAGCTGTGGCTTTCATTCTATTGTCTATGAAACAACATAGACAATATTTGACATTACAAGTGTCGTGGTTAAACAATTTTAGTTGCGTCGCCACATCACATCGATTTACAAAATATGGACTCAAATTGCTAATAATGTTTGCGCTTTAGCAATCAATCTAATACATAGAAACAGATATTTAGAAACGGAGCGTGCGTTTTTCTCTATGGTGCAGTATATAATGTAAAGAACGCGAAAGTTAACTTACCTCCACTAAAAAAATTCACTATTTAAAATAATTTAGTAAAAAGCTTTTCTTTTGCATACAGAATTAGTTAAAATTACGAAAACGATTATTTGAAATAATGTCATTTCAATTAAAATTTTATGCAAATAAAGATATAAATTGTATGCTTCTAACCGTGGGTTTCTGAGATCTAAATCTCCGTAAGATACATGTTGTCTCTTGTCAAAGATAGTGACAATATGTTCTATATCAGAGTTTTCGGTCTCAATAACCTACGGTAAGTATTTGAAATATTTGATTGCCAAATAATTATGAATATATTGTCTATTTACTTGTGTTCACACAGCAAAAGATAGTGTGATTGTGACTATTTGAAGAATTTAATGAAGTATGAATAGATATAGTAGGAATATGCGGCATAAAGACTGGTAAGGATTTTAGAATGTATGTGCGTGTGTGGGTAGATACATACATGTATATAATGTTGATGGATTCAGAACAATGTAATATTTATAAAATTATAAACATATGTATGTAATAGTCTGTTTGTCAGATTGTTTTGACATCAAACAGATAGTAACATAAAACTGTTTATAGAGTGGACGTTACAAACACTTTTTTTATTTAACAATAATAGCAATCAATCGCCAGTCTCGCTATCCATAGACTTCCTACTACAACGGACAATGGAAGCTGGAACCT
Source organism: Papilio xuthus (assembly GCF_000836235.2). Taxonomy (NCBI): domain Eukaryota; kingdom Metazoa; phylum Arthropoda; class Insecta; order Lepidoptera; family Papilionidae; genus Papilio; species Papilio xuthus. The sequence goes on along the minus strand of NW_013531052.1, from coordinate 1,528,941 downwards.
CTTTGGTACCTCTTTTTGTGATTACAGTTTGGTTTGTAACGTCCCGTCTATTGATATATCTGTATGTCAATTGTCTAAAGTTACAGCAATTATACAAATAACGCACATCATAGCATTCTTAAAGCAATAATAAATACTTAAGGGCTCCACTTTGTCATGTTAAATGGCTTATCGTTAGTTTCTGAGACCAAATTATTGTATAAAACATATCGTCATCCCTCTTATTTTACTTGACAAAATAAAGCTAGCAATAATATGTTTTATATAACGATTTTGGTGTCAGAAACCAATGAATAATGGCATAAAGTACAGTTTGCTTTAAGTGTGAGAGAAATTTGACGATTTTTATGCAATGAATTTCTACATTTATCATGACATAGCATAATATTTATTTAAATGAATTCTATGTGCATATAGACTTAAGATACCAAATGCTTATAAAATGTTGTTTATTAGACAAATAAAATGGCTTATCGAGCTATTTTTATATAGTTAAAAATATATCTATTATATTTAATAAGACGGATTCGGCATTTGCTGTCGAATGTAGAGGTTATATGATTAGAGTAAAATATTATATAAGAAAAGTAGGACTGCCATTTGTTTCACTTTTGATAGATCTAAAAAAATCAATTTTAACTTTTTTCAAATATTTTTTTTATTTATTATACTTTTTTTTTACTTAATAAATTAAATATCTACATTGTGATTGAAAGTTTTATATGTATTTTTTTTTCATATTCTATTTTCTATTCTTTTTTATATAATAAAGAAAAAAATTATTAAAATTATCACTAATTTTGACAGAAAAAGATGAATTTAAAAATAACAAATGGTAGATCTATGTTCTAAAATTAATCTATAGCGAATAAGCAAGAAAAACACAATTATTCAACTTGGCGATAGCCTCAGAATTCCTGCCAATCGATGTATAGAAATGCAGTAAGAATTATAACTACATTTTATATTAATTTTATTTTGTGTGGTGTTTTCAAACATTATTATGGTAAGATATTGATATCTTATCTATGGACCTGTTTAATTTCTTTAGGAATTTAGTCCTATTAATATTATCAGTGATATTAAAAAAGACCATCACAATTCACTTTTTACTTTATATACAATTCTGTAAATCTAACCATAGGTTTCCACTGACGAAACACACCTGTACATAAGAATAAAAAAAATGACACCAATATCGAAGTAACTGACGAAAAGATTTACATCTCTTATATTAATAGAGATGTAACTTTTTTCGTCGTATTGATCATGTTTGTTGTGTGCTTGTTTCGCCAATGGAAACCCACGGAAATATGTACTTGTATAATGTTATACTACTTGTAAGAATTTTTATCTGTTTGTATCAATTATAAGTTTAAAAATCAATTTTTAAATGTGATAATATATTCTTAGTTTCAAACTTAGTGTAATTTCTAAGAATGATTTTTAAATGTCTCTCACATAATCACGTTTAACACAACATTGTGTAGGTTCTGATGATTAACGGTGCCTTTTTTATGATTACAGATGTCATAGTCCATATTTTTAAAGCAATAAGTATTAAGTACAATGCGGGAGCCGGCCGCTACTAGCATACTTTATAATCTGACTTTCAACCAAATTATACTTGTACATATGTTTTGGTTTGCATATCACAATACTTTCAAACGACGCCTAATGAAGCTAACCTTTTAATAAATTCAGAATATTAAAAAATAATAATATGATTGTCTTCCGGCGGGCGCAGGTCGCTTACCTATTATTGTTATAAAGATTTCATGTGTTTAATGATTTTTACAACATTCAAATCAATTATGAACGCGTGTGGATCGACGTGGACTATAAATATAAGATTATGTAGAGTTTGTACATAGAATCGTGTAATGTACATAATTTTCGACATGATTTTGTTTATTTACTTAATGTAAGTTCTTTTAAGAGTCCCTTTTTCACTGTTGTAAATTACGATAAAGATATATTTTGATTGTTCGTCATTATATTTTTTAAAAAATCATGTTGTTTTTTTTTATTCCATCAGGATTCTACTGCTTCCCACACTGTTCAATTTATTTCATAAAGTACACATTTTTTTCTCTCTTACCAGATACATTTACAGTATTTTTGGTGATTTCCTTTTTGTTAATTGTGTGAACAAAAGTAATTGTAAAAAGAATAGCCTTATAACTAGCCAATATATTAGAAAAACCAATATTGTTTGCACCTCGTTTACAAGCTGGGGAGTAATAAAATATATGACGCTCTCGCCACTCTTCCACCTTTTAAAAGTAAAGGATGGGATGTATTGATTCAAATAAAAAACATTTAGAGAAAGAAAATATATTTAGAAAATAAAAATACATGTGTTAACTAATATTAGAAGATTGCCACAACAAATTACAGGCGGATTTACGAAACAGATCACATCGAAACTTTGTTAAGAATATATCACGTTAAATAATTTAGCATTAATAAAGAAATGGCTGAAACATATTTAAACTTTAGAGATGTCCAGAATTGTTTTTTTTTCTATACAATAGTGTATTAAAATGTGAGATACCCATTTCCAATATTTTTTTTACTTTCGTCAGATTTATTTTTATACTTTGGTCATAGTCTTTTTTATTTAGATGTATTATATTGACTTCCAGCAGTATTTTTATAATGTAGAAATAACTTACTTGTGACTTCTCTTAATTCGTCAATAAGTACTTCAAGGCTAAGTTTTACAACATTTTGTATTACATTTATTAACACCAATTTTTATTGGGAACGTTATGTTCAGCCTCGCAAGAAATTGTGCAAAATTAATATAGAACTTTAAAAATCTTATTGTTGCCATATTTTGGACACAAATAAAGTGATTTTTTTTTATATGTAACAAACTCAAAAATCACTCCTTAAAACTATCATAAATCTATTCATGAACAATATTTTTACCTTACCTTTTAATTCTACCTTAAGATTGATAAAAAATTGATAGAAATGTCGCATTCATTTTGAGTCTACACCGATAAACAAATTGTGTGGTTAGACTTAATGTAAAAATAATTGTGTCACTTTTGCATTAATGATAATTTCAATGAAAATGGAGCATCACAAGTGTTGTATGTGAAAGGTAAATACTTTCCGCTAAAAAGAAAAATGTATCATGCTTACGAAAAATAACTACTAACCTCTAGTGACTGTTACCTTTCCGGGGTAGACAGAGAAACTATTACTTACCTAGGCTTTCTCGCCTCAAGTAAAATAGTGTCTATAACCAAGCACCAACATGAAAAATTTGTGATTTAAACATATTACACAAACTTCAATCTCAACTAGCCACTTTACCAGAAACCTTCAGGGTACTCCGTCTACTTCATTACTAAATTATTATTGACATGATCCCAATATCCTGCATTATTTAAAAAAAAAATCAATTGTTATAAGTAAATTTGTGAATAACTACTTAATTATTGAACAATATTATAAATTGCAATAACCTATGGATTATCTACTATTTTCTGCTAAGTATTGCTCTAAGTAATATAAATGTAAATATATTTTGAAATAAGAAAAAAGAAATAAGTGCAGTACATAAAAATTTGATTGTAAACTTAGTTATATTCTTCATCTTCATCCATAGCAAAGTCCACGCCAGAGTCCACAGCACACACGGGGCTAGAAAAAGAATAACATATTGTAAACATCTTAATAATGTGTATTATCAATCAAATTTCTTTTTAAATGTTCAAATACTGAGTGAGAAAAAAAAATATGGGTTAAAAAATTATGCATCATGAAACTATGGGATATGTTACTTTTAAACACAAAATATTTCTTAACACAACATATCAACTAGTTTTATATAATATTGTTGTAAAATTAAGTCCTTTAAAATGCATTACCTCATTGCTCTGCATGTAAAGAACACAATCCGTTTGAGCTTCTTGTTGTAGAAGAAGTAGTTGAAAGTCCACAGACAGCCGGGCTCGCCGAAGGGGTCACTAGCAAGGTCAGGCCCATAGCTGTAGATGCGGCAGTCTGCAAGCGCCACCTCGTCGTCTATGGCGGCCCACAGCGCCGGCCGCAATTGACGCCAACGCGCGCCGCCCACCGCCGATAGCGCCGCGTCCACCGCGCCTTGCGCCCACGTGACCGATGGCTCCGCGCTGAACTCGTTGCTCTGATGTTTACATTATATTATTGTTACACAAGTACCAGCAACATTAAAGAAATAATTTTAGATATTAGAGAACTTTATCATGTTTCTTATTTATATATAAAAAATATGGCAAAATCATTGACAGTAAACTTAAAAATACAGCCATGGTACATCACTTTGAGTTAAAATAAATATACTTTACCTTTGCCATTGAAAAATCATAATCAGGGAATGCCGCATTCAATGTTGCAATTAAATAGAATAATGTCTTCCGCGATATTGTATCACAGAGAACTCCATCCTCATCTCCTGACAGGCTGCGACTACAAATAAAATATTATTACTCCATCAATATACCTTGCTCAAATGAAAAAGAATTGCAAACATAGCTCATCTGAACCTCTATCAAACTATATTATGTAAAACTGTCTCTCTCAGACAAATTATTTACTACCTAAGTATTATTGTAAGTTATACACAAAATTGACTGGTACTAATTAATAACATGTACTACTGAGTGTCAGTGTAACAAATGAAGTGAAAATAACAAGTAATGGCCCACCATTACTCATTTTTCTTGTAAAGCACCCTAATAACAACTGCATTAGTTTCTATAAATTTATTACAGCAGGTAGTTTTTGGAAGGAAGAAACAAATATCTTTGTTTACAAAGAACATATACCTGTATGTAACACCTTCTGGAGGTGACAGTGCTTGCAGGTTGTGAGTGGTTTCTCCATCAGCAGTAAAACGCTTGTAGAAGGCTTTCTCGCTTCCCGCCATCTTACAGCTGTAACTTTCAACACGACCCTGCACGGCGCTGTCGCCGTTCAAGATCGAAAGTGCGCGGCTAAGCGCTTCCAAGCGACCGCTTTCCAAAAGTTTCATCTTCAGTATTTTGAGTTTTGTTTTACCCACTAAAACTTCTGATTATAAATGCTGTGCTTGTATATTTGCAGCACGGTGCATTACTTCTGTACATAGCAGAGGGGTGTATGAATATTCCTTTTCTTTTTGAATGGAGAAGATTAACACTCGGAATTAAATTCGACTTCTGTTCTTCCGCGCTGATGGGATGCGGGAACATCACAAATAAGAGAAGAAGTAGAGATTTTCTAATTGCTGTTAGAATTCGTATCAGTGTATTTTTAGCTCGCTGAGCCCTCTGTCTACAATAGCGCGTCACTACACTTGTTGTCCTACAAATTTTCACAAACACAAATCGTATTGTTAAAGATCAAAATCCATGAAAGACATCGTTGATAACGTTAAATAAACACAGCAAAGTAATATTTATAAACTATCAATTACGATTGAGGAAGTATTGAAGTGCAATTGGATTTTTAACTCACAATCACAGTACCATTACACAATACTCAAAGCAGAGTCTATAAAAAACGAAACAGTACGATTACACAAACACAAAGCACAATAGTGATGTGATACACAGATCCGAATACCGATTACAAGTGGCATTGCTTGTTACTTGGACGGTTTCCGATTTTGATACATTTTTACTTTTTTTAATACCAACGTCCATTTGTTTATTCAAAAGGAAGAAGAAAAATATTAAAATTATTAGAGCAGCACTTTTACGAAAGCAGATACCTTTAATTGATTAACAAAATTTACAAGTTGAAAAAAAAGGAAATGATCGCTATACTTTACAGGCATGCGAAACTCTATTAGTCTATGGTACAAATTGAACGCAAACGGAGATCCTCCATCTTGAAAATTGTGTCTATCCCACTCATAAGTTTCTCTATAATTTTTGGGCTGTTTAAAAAAAAAAC